>NC_137127.1:33039349-33081849 GCF_949319135.1 Squalius cephalus | reverse complement strand
TGTCTACATTATACACATAAAGTTTGAAGCAAATCGGGTAAAAATAAGAGAGTGATTTCAAAGCATTTTGAAAGTGACACACTTCCTGCTGCCAGTTGGTGGCGCTATAACTTTGACTCACAATAGTCACATCCTTGTGTTCGGCCTCTTACAACGAACACACTGCTGAAGTTTCATCAAGATCAGATAATGTATGCTGAAGTTATAACACACTTCCTGTGTCCCTTATTCGCCATAAATTCGTTTCCTTGCCACGGCCAAACCGTTCGAGATATCAAAAATCCGTCCGCAATTTAGCATCCTCAATGTCTTGACTTCATGCTGACCGAGATTGGAGGCGATTGGATGAATTCTCTAGGAGGAGTACATTAAATTCCACAGCATGCATTTCAAAACAACCCATAATAGCCGACTTCCTGTTGGGCTGGCGTAAAAAGTAAAAGTACGAAAGTTGTTCGGCCCGATGAGATCTATATGTGTACCGAGTTTCATATTATTACATGCAAGCGTGTCTGATTTATGGACCAAGTTTTCGGACCCCGTTCAAGGGGGCGCTGTCGAGCCCCCCTGCCACGCCCGGGTACCAGCTTCAGCCCGGCCCTGATGGCCGCGGGTTCTGACCCGTGTGCAAAGTTTCAAGAGTTTTCGAGCACGTTAAGGGTCTCAAAAGTGCCCGAAAGGTTGACAGAAAAATAAGAATAATAATAATAATAATAAATTAAAGCTGCAAGCAGCGATGAAAGGGCCCTCGCACCCGTGCCATCAACACTCGGTGGCTTTAGGAAGACAGAGCATGGTTGGGAAATGTACATTTAAGGAGGTATATATAGTAAGAGTATGTCAAAGTCAGTTACAAAATGTTTTGTATAATGGTGATAATAGCATGCTTCATGACTCAGCTAAGTGTTGCTAGCATGTTTAGTCTGTTTCTAGCATGCTTAGTACACAATAATTATGTGGTTAGTACTGCATTACTGTGTTAACCATGTCAGTTTCTGTTGCCAGTAGGTGGCGTTATGACTATAACTGAATATGAGCATGGATGTGTGTTCAGGACAGAACTCTTATCAAACGTGTGAAGTTTGGTGCAAATTGGACATTGCCTTCTTGAGTAACAACAAAGTCATGTTTCATTGAATTAGCATTCTTTAGCACTTAGCTAAACATTGTTAGCATGTTTTAACATGTTTCTAGCATGTTTAGAAATCAATGGCATTTTTAACATGTTGCTAGAACGGCATCAACATGTTAAACATGTCACTTCCTGTTGCCAGTAGGTGGCGCTATTACTATAACTGAACATTCTCATGTAGATGTGTTCAGGCCATGACTCTTATCAAAAGTGTGAAGTTTGGGGCAGATTGGACATTCCATGCCTGAGTTACAGCAAATTCCTATTTAATTGCAATAATAGCATGCTTTAGCACTTAGCTAAGAGTTTGCTAGCATGTTTCTAGTATGTTGTTAGCATGTTTAACACTTGCTGGCACTTTTTTATATGTTATTAGGAGTCCATAACAGTGTTAAACATGTCACTTCCTGTTGCCAGCAGGTGGCGCTATGACTGTAACTGAATATAAGCATGGTCATGTGTTCAGGACAGAACGCTTATCAAAAGTGTGAAGTTTGGGGCAGATTGGACATTTGAGTTACAGCAAATTCATATTTAATTGCAGTAATATCATTCTTTAGCACTTAGCTAAGTGTTTGCTAGTATGTTTTAGCATGTCTATAGTATGTTGGTAGGATGTTTAGCACCTACTGGCATTTTTTATATGTTATTAGGAGTCAAGAACAGTGTTAAACGTCACTTCCTGTTGCCAGCAGGTGGCGCTATGACTATAACTAAATATGAGCATGGACATGTGTTCAAGAGATAACTCTTATCAAACGTGTGAAGTTTGGGGTAGATTGTACATTGCCTTCTTGAGTAACAACAAAGTCCTGTTTCATTGAATTAGCATGCTTTAGCACTTAGCTAAGTATTGCTAGCATGTTTTAATATGTTTCTAGCATGTTTAGAACTCAATGGCATTTTTAACATGTTGCTAGAACGGCATCAACGTGTTAAACATGTCACTTCCTGTTGCCAGTAGGTGGCGCTATTACTATAACTGAATTTGAGCATAGACATGTGTTCAGGCCATGATTCTTATCAAACGTGTGAAGTTTAGGGCAGATTGGACATTCCATGCCTGAGTTACAGCAAATTCCTATTTAATTGCAGTAATAGCATGCTTTAGCACTTAACTAAGTGTTTGCTAGCATGTTTCTAGTATGTTGCTAACCTGTTTAGCACTTGCTGGCTCTTTTTTATATGTTATTAGGAGACCACAACAGTGTTAAACATGTCACTTCCTGTTGACAGCAGGTGGCGCTATTACTATAACTGAATATTCTCATGTAGATGTGTTCAGGCCATGACTCTTATCAAACGTGTGAAATTTGGGGCAGATTGGACATTCCATGCCTGTGTTACAGCAAATTCCTATTTAATTGCAGCATTTGCATGCTTTAGCACTTAGCTAAGTGTTTGCTAGCATGTTTTAGCATGTTTCTAGTAGAGCCCGACCGATATGGATTTTTGGGCGCCGATGCCGATACCGATAAAAAAAAGCCAGATACCGATATATCGGCCGATATTATTTATGTGTATATTATAATACAGTAGCAATATTATTTATGTGTATTATAGTACAGTAAGTTTGGACACACTTTACAATTGGTGTGTACAAACTTTTGATGGGTACTAGAGCCCGACCGATAAAGGATTTTGAAGGCCGATACCGGTACAAATATTTGTTGGTTTTAAAATCCGATATTCCGATATATCGGACGATATTTTTTATTTTTTTTTCAGAAACGCGCAACAAAACATTAACAAATTTCCCTAACATTAGTTATTTGTAGTTATTTATGAGTTTTAACTAAAATAATATGATAATGCATTTTAAAAAGAAACTTGTTTCTTTTATTGTCACAACAGAACAGAAGAACATCAAAATATATTAAAGTTCTGATAAATAAAATGTATAAAAATACAAACTTAAGATTTTTTTTTAAGACTAAACGTTTAGTCCTTTGAACAAAAACAACAATTTCACATTAAAATTGACAACAAATTCAAATAGTCATAATTTACTCTCTCAAGTTGTTTTTTTCTTCTGTTGAAAATAAGTTATTTGGATGAATGTGGGTAACCAAACAGTTGATGTACCCCAGTGACTTCCATAGTATATTTTTCTCCTTTGGAAGTCAATGGGGACCAGCTACTGTTTGGTTACTGTTTGGTTATCATACCCACATTCTTCAAACTATTAATATTAGAAAAATATTAGAAGGAAATTAATACAGTTGGAACAACATTAGAGTGCCTGTAAATAATGAGATCATTTTTATTATTGGGTGAACTATCCCTTTAAGGACAAGAGGCAATGTGTTTACAATTGCTACTGTCTCTTTAAAAGCTGAGCACGACACGTCTAATGTACACGCATTTGACAAACAGATTTTCTCTCAATTTTGCCTTCACTTTAGACAACCGACTTTGTTTATGTAAATATTGTGTGTATTTAACAGTATTAGCACAATAATACTCGAAAGATAACTTAGTCCAGTATCCAGGCGCTGGTAGAAAGGCTTTTAGTGCATGTGAGCTTCACATGTACGCGCTGAGAAACGCACACGTTAGAACAGCGCATCAGCATTTAAAATTAAATGTTTAACCGACAAAGCATTAAAGCACATGCACATTATGAACTTTTGTGAACTGCAGTGTTAACATTTTATGTGAATATAGCCTACGTCGCGTTGTTCCGCTTCACTCTCGGCTTATTTAACCGCAGCAAAACTGGACATGAGTCACGAATTTTGTCATCCTTATTTGAGTTAAGAGAACTGATAGGGATGTTCTTTTAATTGTTATTCAA
This sequence comes from Squalius cephalus, assembly GCF_949319135.1. Lineage (NCBI taxonomy): Eukaryota > Metazoa > Chordata > Actinopteri > Cypriniformes > Leuciscidae > Squalius > Squalius cephalus. The sequence continues at coordinate 33,077,920 of NC_137127.1, read as the reverse complement.
GCAACGTATGTCTAGTGAGTCGTTACCAACTCACCATGAACACACTTCACCGATGATCTCACTCGCGGTTCTCTCTGCCCGACTCTGGCTGGATCAGCAGGTTGCAGAATGTGTGGCGCGTTATACACGAGTGTTGCCAACAGGGACGGTGTAGAGTACCCTCTGGTGGACTAACTATACAACGCCAACACTCATAACATGGTTGAAGGGTGTTTCGTCCGTTTTTATTTTATTTTTGAAATATTTATTTATCGGCCGTTATAAATGCCGATACCGATAGTTTTGAAAATGCCTAATATCGGCCGATAATATCGGCCTGCCGATATATCGGTCGGGCTCTAGTTTCTAGTATGTTGTTAGCATGTTTAGCACTTGCTGGCACTTTTTTTATATGTTTTTATATGTCCACAACAGTGTTTAACATGTCACTTCCTGTTGCCAGCAGGTGGCACTATGACTGTAACTGAATATGAGCATGGTCATGTGTTCAGGACAGAACGTTTATTAAAAGTGTGAAGTTTGGCGCATATTGGACATTGCCTTCTTGAGTAACAACAACATCCTGTTTCATTGAATTAGCATGCTTTAGCACTTAGCTAAGTATTGCTAGCATGTTTTAACATGTTTCTAGCATGTTTAGACCTCAATGGCATTTTTAACATGTTGCTAGAATGGCATCAACGTGTTAAACATGACACTTCCTGTTGCCAGTAGGTGGCGCTATTACTATAACTGAATATTATCATGTAGATGTGTTCAGGACAGAACGCTTATCAAAAGTGTGAAGTTTGGGGCAGATTGGACATTCCATGCCTGAGTTACAGCAAATTCCTATTTAATTGCAATAATAGCATGCTTTAGCACTTAGCTAAGAGTTTGCTAGCATGTTTTAGCATGCTTCTAGTATGTTGTTAGCATGTTTCGCACTTGCTGGCACTTTTTTATATGTTATTAGGAGTCCATAACAGTGTTAAACATGTCACTTCCTGTTGCCAGCAGGTGGCGCTATGACTATAACTGAATATGAGCATGGCCATGTGTTCAGGACAGAACTCTTATCAAACATGTGAAGTTTGGGGGAGATTGGACATTCCATGCCTGAGTTACAGCAACTTCCTGTTTCATGGCGAAACATCGAAATTTGTAAGGCCGCCGAGGACCCGCCCTTCGACGAAAACTCAAGATCTTCGCAATTTAACGTCGCAAAGGCCTTAAGATTACACTCACCAAATTTGAAGATGATCAGATTAAAACTGTAGGAGGAGTTCGTTAAAGTACGAGGCCTGAAAATGGCAAAAACTGCACAAAAATCTGAGAGGAAGTTCAAAATGGCTGACTTCCTGTTGTGTTTAGGGCTATGCTCCAAGAGACTTTTTTGTAGGTATTAGGTCATTACACGTATGTACCGAATTTCGTGCACGTACGTGGAACGTTGCGGGAGGCGCACTCCGTTGAACTTTTATAGGTGGCGCTATCGAGCCATTTTGCCCCGTCCAATTCTGAAACCTATATCAGATGTAAATTTTCGCCAGTTCTGACGCGTGTGCAAAGTTTCGTGAGTTTTCGCGCATGTTTAGGCCCTCAAAAATGCAATTCAATGCGGAGAAGAATAATAATAATAATAATTAAAGCTGCAAGCAGCGATGAAAGGGCCCTCGCACCCGTGCCATCAACACTCGGTGGCTTTAGGAAGACAGAGCATGGTTGGGAAATGTACATTTAAGGAGGTATATATAGTAAGAGTATGTCAAAGTCAGTTACAAAATGTTTTGTATAATGGTGATAATAGCATGCTTCATGACTCAGCTAAGTGTTGCTAGCATGTTTAGTCTGTTTCTAGCATGCTTAGTACACAATAATTATGTGGTTAGTACTGCATTACGGTGTTAACCATGTCAGTTTCTGTTGCCAGTAGGTGGCGTTATGGCTATAACTGAATATGAGCATGGATGTGTGTTCAGGACAGAACTCTTATCAAACGTGTGAAGTTTGGTGCAAATTGGACATTGCCTTCTTGAGTAACAACAAAGTCATGTTTCATTGAATTAACATTCTTTAGCACTTAGCTAAGCATTGTTAGCATGTTTTAACATGTTTCTAGCATGTTTAGAACTCAATGGCATTTTTAACATGTTGCTAGAACGGCATAAAAGTGTTAAACATGTCACTTCCTGTTGCCAGTAGGTGGCGCTATTACTATAACTGAATTTGAGCATAGACATGTGTTCAGGCCATGATTCTTATCAAATGTGTGAAGTTTGGGGCAGATTGGACATTCCATGCCTGAATTACAGCAAATTCCTATTTAATTGCAATAATAGCATGCTTTAGCACTTAGCTAAGAGTTTGCTAGCATGTTTTAGCATGTTTCTAGTATGTTGTTAGCATGTTTAGCACTTGCTGGCACTTTTTTATATGTTATTAGGAGTCCATAACAGTGTTAAACATGTCACTTCCTGCTGCCAGCAGGTGGCGCTATGACTGTAAGCATGATCATGTGTTCAGGACAGAACGCTTATCAAAAGTGTGAAGTTTGGGGCAGATTGGACATTCCTTGCCTGAGTTACAGCAAATTCATATTTAATTGCAGTAATATCATTCTTTAGCACTTAGCTAAGTGTTTGCTAGTATGTTTTATTATGTCTCTAGTATGTTGGTAGGATGTTTAGCACCTACTTGCATTTTTTTATATGTTATTAGGAGTCAAGAACAGTGTTAAACGTCACTTCCTGTTGCCAGCAGGTGGCGCTATGACTATAACTAAATATGAGCATGGACATGTGTTCAAGAGATAACTCTTATCAAACGTGTGAAGTTTGGGGTAGATTGTACATTGCCTTCTTGAGTAACAACAAAGTCCTGTTTCATTGAATTAGCATGGTTTAGCACTTAGCTAAGTACTGCTAGCATGTTTTAACATGTTTCTAGCATGTATAGAACTCAATGGCATTTTTAACATGTTGCTAGAACGGCATCAAAGTGTTAAACATGTCACTTCCTGTTGCCAGTAGGTGGTGCTATTACTATAACTGAATTTGAGCATAGACATGTGTTCAGGCCATGATTCTTATCAAATGTGTGAAGTTTGGGGCAGATTGGACATTACATGCCTGAGTTACAGCAAATTCCTATTTAATTGCAGTAATAGCATGCTTTAGCACTTAGCTAAGTGTTTGCTAGCATGTTTCTAGTATGTTGCTAACCTGTTTAGCACTTGTTGGCTCTTTTTTATATGTTATTAGGAGACCACAAGAGTGTTAAACATGTCACTTCCTGTTACCAGTAGGTGGCGCTATTACTATAACTGAATTTTCTCATGTAGATGTGTTCAGGACAGAACGCTTATCAAAAGTGTGAAGTTTGGGGCAGATTGGACATTCCATGCCTGAGTTACAGCAAATTCCTATTTAATTGCAATAATAGCATGCTTTAGCACTTAGCTAAGAGTTTGCTAGCATGTTTTAGCATGCTTCTATTATGTTGTTAGCATGTTTAGCACTTGCTGGCACTTTTTTATATGTTATTAGGAGTCCATATCAGTGTTAAACATGTCACTTCCTGTTGCCAGCAGGTGGCGCTATGACTGTAACTGAATATGAGCATGGTCATGTGTTCAGGACAGAACGCTTATCAAAAGTGTGAAGTTTGGGGCAGATTGGACATTCCATGCCTGAGTTACAGCAACTTCCTGTTTCATGGCGAAACATCGAAATTTGTCAGGCCGCCGAGGACCCGCCCTTTGACGAAAACTCAAGATCTTCGCAATTTAACGTCGCAAAGGCCTTAAGATTACACTCACCAAATTTGAAGATGATCAGATTAAAACTGTAGGAGGAGTTCGTTAAAGTACGAGGCCTGAAAATGGCAAAAACTGCACAAAAATCTGAGAGGAAGTTCAAAATGGCTGACTTCCTGTTGTGTTTAGGGCTATGCTCCAAGAGACTTTTTTGTAGGTATTAGGTCATTACATGTATGTACCGAATTTCGTGCACGTACGTGGAACGTTGCGGGAGGCGCACTCCGTTGAACTTTTATAGGTGGCGCTATCGAGCCATTTTGCCCCGTCCAATTCTGAAACCTATATCAGATGTAAATTTTCGCCAGTTCTGACGCGTGTGCAAAGTTTCGTGAGTTTTCGAGCATGTTTAGGCCCTCAAAAATGCAATTAAATGCGGAGAAGAAGAATAATAATAATAATAATTAAAGCTGCAAGCAGCGATGAAAAGGGCCCTCGCACCCCTGCCACCGCCACCCGGCACCTTTAGGAAAGGCCTTAAGATTACACTCACCAAATTTGAAGAGGATCAGATCAAAACTGTAGGAGTTTGTTAAAGTACAACATCAGGAAATGGCAAAAACTGCCCAAAATCTGACAGGAAGTTCAAAATAACTGACTTCCTGTTGTGTTTAGGGCTATGCTCCAAGAGACTTTTTTGTAGGTATTGGGTCTTTACATGTGTGTACCAAATTTCATACCTGTACGTGAAACGTCGAGCCGGGGCAAAATGTAGGGGCAATAAGTAAGCCATTTTGCCCCACCCAATTTTTAAAACCACATCACACGTAAATTGTCACCACTTCTGAAGCGTGTGCAAAGTTTCATGATTTTTCGAGCACGTTTTGTATTTGCCACACTTCCTGCTACCAGCAGGTGGTGCTATTGCTATAATCATAATGAGCATTGGCATGTGTTCAGGACAGGACTCTTATCAAACATGTGAAGTTTGTGGCAGATTGAAAATTGTATGCCTGAGTTACTGCAGGCTGTCTGTGGTTGCCTAGCAACATCAGAACTGCAAGCAACATTAATATTGAACTTATCTGATCATGCATATATCACCAAAAGGCCGAAATTGGGTGAACTAGTGCAAAAAATGCCCGTGCAAAATCAGTTTTTGTGTGTGTTTTTAGTAATTGTTGGTTTGGTGTGTGCTCATTGTTACAATTACACAGCAAAAGTTCAGTGACATTTTTATTTGTGCATGGTAAAAAGCACACAGTGAACTCCGAGAAAACGCTATGCTTGAGCAAACAGTTTGTGAATAGGCAACTACAAATGATGCCCGTGAAAGAGACTGTGAACGCATTGAATAGGATATGTTTAGTTGGTGAATAGCATAGGCTACTATTACACAGTAGCGACAACGTTAAGCGCACCAGAATGAAATATAATATTCAGAAGTAAACACTAACAGCATAGCTGACTTACAGATTCAGTTTACATCCACAAATGAATAAGCACCTCGATTCAGGGAGCAGTGCAAAGTGCCCGTGCAAAATCAGTTTTTGTGAGCTGATCGCCGTCAAAAAAGTTCAGGAGATATTTCTTGCGATGGCAATATGATCAAAAATAACTTTATATTGATTCAATGGATTAATAGCATTTAAAAAAAAAAAAAAAAAGTCATGAATTTATTGCATTTTTGGGAAAAAATAATCCGTTTTTATAATAAATCTTAAAAAATTCAAATCCAGATTTTGATTTTCAATGTTGTTATAACCTAAAGATGCTATGTGAAAGTTTGAAACAGAAAATAGTGGTTTTCACACATTTAGTGGTTATCTCACATTCGAGAGATATGCGAATAACACACAGACAGACAGACGGACGTTTCTGTAATTTATAGATAGATGGATTTATCACGTTCGGGAACCAAACTATAATATTCAGAAGTAAACAGTGTAGCTGACTGAGTGTTTATGTCAGAATGTTTATTTTTAAACCACAGCCTTCTTGGGGCTTCTTTGACCGATACAACTCTCTAATGTCAGAATGTTTATTTTTAAACCACAACCTTCTAAAAATGATATATTTAACGATATCTTTTGCATTTCTCATCCAAACAATGTCAAACTTGGCACTGCACTTACTCGTGCCCGTGGCAAGACACCTGTCGAGTTTGAAATCAATCGGACTAACGGTTCGAGAGATATGCGAGGAACAGACACACACACACACAGACAGACAGACAGACAGACGTTCCTGTAATTTATAGATAGATGTTTGTCAGGCCGCCGAGGGCACACCCTTCGACGAAAACTCTAGATCTTCGCAATTTAACGTCACAAAGGCCTTAAGATTACACTCACCAAATTTGAAGAGTATCAGATCAAATCTGTAGGAGGAGTTCGTTAAAGTACAACATCAGGAAATTACGAAAAATGCCCAAAATCCAGGAGGAAGTTCAAAATAGCTCACTTCCTGTTGTGTTTAGGGCTATGCTCCAAGAGACTTTTCTGTAGGTATTGGGTCATTACATGTATGTACCAAATTTCATACCTGTACGTGAAACCAGGAGCCGGGGCAAAATGTGGGGGCAATAATTTACCGAATTTGCCCCCCCCAATTCTGAAAACCATATCACACGTAAATTTTCACCACTTCTGAAGCGTGTGCAAAGTTTCATGAGTTTTCGAGCATGTTTAGGCCCTCTAAAAAGCGATTCACTTTGGAGAAGAAGAATAATAATAAACGGAGCAAAAACAATAGGGTCCTCTCACCATCGGTGCTCGGGCCCTAATAATAATAAACAGAGCAATTCCAAGAGGGTCCTCACACCATCGGTGCTCGGGCCCTAATAAACAGAGCAATTCCAAGAGGGTCCTCACACCATCGGTGCTCGGGCCCTAATTAAAGCTGCAAGCAGCGATGAAAGGGCCCTCGCACCCGTGCCATCAACACTCGGTGGCTTTAGGAAGGCAGAGCATGGTTGGGAAATGTACATTTAAGGAGGTATATATAGTAAGAGTATGTCAAAGTCAGTTACAAAATGTTTTGTATAATGGTGATAATAGCATGCTTCATGACTCAGCTAAGTGTTGCTAGCATGTTCAGTCTGTTTCTAGCATGCTTAGTACACAATAATTATGTGGTTAGTACTGCATTACTGTGTTAACCATGTCAGTTTCTGTTGCCAGTAGGTGGCGTTATGACTATAACTGAATATGAGCATGGATGTGTGTTCAGGACAGAACTCTTATCAAACATGTGAAGTTTGGTGCAAATTGGACATTGCCTTCTTGAGTAACAACAAAGTCATGTTTCATTGAATTAGCATTCTTTAGAACTTAGCTAAGCATTGTTAGCATGTTTTAACATGTTGCTAGAACGGCATCAACGTGTTAAACATGTCACTTCCTGTTGCCAGTTGGTGGCGCTATTACTATAACTGAACATTCTCATGTAGATGTGTTCAGGCCATGACTCTTATCAAAAGTGTGAAGTTTGGGGCAGATTGGACATTCCATGCCTGAGTTACAGCAAATTCCTATTTAATTGCAATAATAGCATGCTTTAGCACTTGGCTAAGAGTTTGCTAGCATGTTTTAGCATGTTTCTAGTATGTTGTTAGCATGTTTAACACTTGCTGGCACTTTTTTATATGTTATTAGGAGTCCACAACAGTGTTAAACATGTCACTTCCTGTTGCCAGCAGGTGGCGCTATGACTGTAACTGAATATAAGCATGGTCATGTGTTCAGGACAGAACGCTTATCAAAAGTGTGAAGTTTGGGGCAGATTGGACATTCCATGCCTGAGTTACAGCAAATTCATATTTAATTGCAGTAATATCATTCTTTAGCACTTAGCTAAGTGTTTGCTATTATGTTTTAGCATGTCTCTAGTATGTTGGTAGGATGTTTAGCACCTACTGGCATTTTTTTATATGTTATTAGGAGTCAAGAACAGTGTTAAACGTCACTTCCTGTTGCCAGCAGGTGGCGCTATGACTATAACTAAATATGAGCATGGACATGTGTTCAAGAGATAACTCTTATCAAACGTGTGACGTTTGGGGTAGATTGTACATTGCCTTCTTGAGTAACAACAAAGTCCTGTTTCATTGAATTAGCATGCTTTAGCACTTAGCTAAGTATTGCTAGCATGTTTTAATATGTTTCTAGCATGTTTAGAACTCAATGGCATTTTTAACATGTTGCTAGAACGGCATCAACGTGTTAAACATGTCACTTCCTGTTGCCAGTAGGTGGCGCTATTACTATAACTGAATTTGAGCATAGGCATGCGTTCAGGCCATGATTCTTATCAAACATGTGAAGTTTGGGGCAGATTGGACGTTCCATGCCTGAGTTACAGCAAATTCCTATTTAATTGCAGTAATAGCATGCTTTATCACTTAGCTAAGTGTTTGCTAGCATGTTTCTAGTATGTTGCTAACCTGTTTAGCACTTGCTGGCTCTTTTATATATGTTATTAGGAGACCACAACAGTGTTAAACATGTCACTTCCTGTTGACAGCAGGTGGCGCTATTACTATAACTGAATATTCTCATGTAGATGTGTTCAGGCCATGACTCTTATCAAACGTGTGAAGTTTGGGGCAGATTGGACATTCCATGCCTGTGTTACAGCAAATTCCTATTTAATTGCAGCAATAGCATGCTTTAGCACTTAGCTAAGTGTTTGCTAGCATGTTTTAGCATGTTTCTAGTATGTTGTTAGCATGTTTAGCACTTGCTGGCACTTTTTTTATATGTTTTTATATGTCCACAACAGTGTTTAACATGTCACTTCCTGTTGCCAGCAGGTGGCACTATGACTGTAACTGAATATGAGCATGGTCATGTGTTCAGGACAGAACGTTTATTAAAAGTGTGAAGTTTGGCGCATATTGGACATTGCCTTCTTGAGTAACAACAACATCCTGTTTCATTGAATTAGCATGCTTTAGCACTTAGCTAAGTATTGCTAGCATGTTTTAACATGTTTCTAGCATGTTTAGACCTCAATGGCATTTTTAACATGTTGCTAGAATGGCATCAACGTGTTAAACATGACACTTCCTGTTGCCAGTAGGTGGCGCTATTACTATAACTGAATATTATCATGTAGATGTGTTCAGGACAGAACGCTTATCAAAAGTGTGAAGTTTGGGGCAGATTGGACATTCCATGCCTGAGTTACAGCAAATTCCTATTTAATTGCAATAATAGCATGCTTTAGCACTTAGCTAAGAGTTTGCTAGCATGTTTTAGCATGCTTCTAGTATGTTGTTAGCATGTTTCGCACTTGCTGGCACTTTTTTATATGTTATTAGGAGTCCATAACAGTGTTAAACATGTCACTTCCTGTTGCCAGCAGGTGGCGCTATGACTATAACTGAATATGAGCATGGCCATGTGTTCAGGACAGAACTCTTATCAAACGTGTGAAGTTTGGGGGAGATTGGACATTCCATGCCTGAGTTACAGCAACTTCCTGTTTCATGGCGAAACATCGAAATTTGTAAGGCCGCCGAGGACCCGCCCTTCGACGAAAACTCAAGATCTTCGCAATTTAACGTCGCAAAGGCCTTAAGATTACACTCACCAAATTTGAAGATGATCAGATTAAAACTGTAGGAGGAGTTCGTTAAAGTACGAGGCCTGAAAATGGCAAAAACTGCACAAAAATCTGAGAGGAAGTTCAAAATGGCTGACTTCCTGTTGTGTTTAGGGCTATGCTCCAAGAGACTTTTTTGTAGGTATTAGGTCATTACACGTATGTACCGAATTTCGTGCACGTACGTGGAACGTTGCAGGAGGCGCACTCCGTTGAACTTTTATAGGTGGCGCTATCGAGCCATTTTGCCCCGTCCAATTCTGAAACCTATATCAGATGTAAATTTTCGCCAGTTCTGACGCGTGTGCAAAGTTTCGTGAGTTTTCGCGCATGTTTAGGCCCTCAAAAATGCAATTCAATGCGGAGAAGAATAATAATAATTAAAGCTGCAAGCAGCGATGAAAGGGCCCTCGCACCCGTGCCATCAACACTCGGTGGCTTTAGGAAGACAGAGCATGGTTGGGAAATGTACATTTAAGGAGGTATATATAGTAAGAGTATGTCAAAATCAGTTACAAAATGTTTTGTATAATGGTGATAATAGCATGCTTCATGACTCAGCTAAGTGTTGCTAGCATGTTTAGTCTGTTTCTAGCATGCTTAGTACACAATAATTATGTGGTTAGTACTGCATTAATGTGTTAACCATGTCAGTTTCTGTTGCCAGTAGGTGGCGTTATGACTATAACTGAATATGACCATGGATGTGTGTTCAGGACAGAACTCTTATCAAACGTGTGAAGTTTGGTGCAAATTGGACATTGCCTTCTTGAGTAACAACAAAGTCATGTTTCATTGAATTAGCATTCTTTAGCACTTAGCTAAGCATTGTTAGCATGTTTTAACATGTTTCTAGCATGTTTAGAACTCAATGGCATTTTTAACATGTTGCTAGAACGGCATCAAAGTGTTAAACATGTCACTTCCTGTTGCCAGTAGGTGGCGCTATTACTATAACTGAATTTGAGCATAGACATGTGTTCAGGCCATGATTCTTATCAAATGTGTGAAGTTTGGGGCAGATTGGACATTCCATGCCTGAGTTACAGCAAATTCCTATTTAATTGCAATAATAGCATGCTTTAGCACTTAGCTAAGAGTTTGCTAGCATGTTTTAGCATGTTTGTAGCATGTTGTTAGCATGTTTAGCACTTGCTGGCACTTTTTTATATGTTATTAGGAGTCCATAACAGTGTTAAACATGTCACTTCCTGTTGCCAGCAGGTGGCGCTATGACTGTAACTGAATATAAGCATGGTCATGTGTTCAGGACAGAACGCTTATCAAAAGTGTGAAGTTTGGGGGAGATTGGACATTCCATGCCTGAGTTACAGCAACTTCCTGTTTCATGGCGAAACATCGAAATTTGTAAGGCCGCCGAGGACCCGCCCTTCGACGAAAACTCAAGATCTTCGCAATTTAACGTCGCAAAGGCCTTAAGATTACACTCACCAAATTTGAAGATGATCAGATTAAAACTGTAGGAGGAGTTCGTTAAAGTACGAGGCCTGAAAATGGCAAAAACTGCACAAAAATCTGAGAGGAAGTTCAAAATGGCTGACTTCCTGTTGTGTTTAGGGCTATGCTCCAAGAGACTTTTTTGTAGGTATTAGGTCATTACACGTATGTACCGAATTTCGTGCACGTACGTGGAACGTTGCAGGAGGCGCACTCCGTTGAACTTTTATAGGTGGCGCTATCGAGCCATTTTGCCCCGTCCAATTCTGAAACCTATATCAGATGTAAATTTTCGCCAGTTCTGACGCGTGTGCAAAGTTTCGTGAGTTTTCGCGCATGTTTAGGCCCTCAAAAATGCAATTCAATGCGGAGAAGAATAATAATAATAATAATAAACAGAGCAATTCCAAGAGGGTCCTCACACCATCGGTGCTCGGGCCCTAATAATAATAAACAGAGCAATTCCAAGAGGGTCCTCACACCATCGGTGCTCGGGCCCTAATAATCCTACCGAAAACAATAGGGCCTTCGCCCTTTCAGGGCTTGGGCCCTAAATAGGTTTAGTTCTAATATTTTTATATAAAAATACATGGTGTATAATTACATTTTTAGAAGTTATGAGATGTTTCCTGCTTCCTTTTTGACATTAATTTAATCCCTCGCCATAGCAAAACCGTTTGAGATATTCAATATCCGTTTACAATTTAGCATCATTAATATATTTTTATCATGTTGAAAAAGTTTGGTGGGAATAAAATAAACCTTTTAGGAGGAGTAACTAAAAACTCAGAGGCTGATTTAACAAAAAATCCATATTCAGACCAAAATATCTGACTCCCTGTTGGTCGTAGCTAATAACTGTCAATTAGAAAGTTGTCCGGCTCGATGAGACCAATATACGTACTGATTTTTGTAATTGTGGGTAAAACTAACCCCCCCACTTTTGTCAAAAACATTTTGAAAGTGACACACTTCCTGCTGCCAGTTGGTGGCGCTATAACTTTGACTCACAATAGTCACATCCATCTGATCGGCCTCTTACCACGAACACACTGCTGAAGTTTCATCAAGATCAGTTAATGTGTGCAGAAGTTATAACACTTCGTGTTTCTCTTTTCTCGCCATAAATTCGTGTCCTCGCCACGGCCAAACCGTTTGAGATATCAAAAATCCGTCCGCAATTTAGCATCCTCAATGTCTTGACTTCATGCACACCGAGTTTGGTGGCGATTTAATTAATTCTCTAGGAGAAGTGTTTCAAATTCCACAGCAAGCGTTCTCCAAACAACCCATAATTGCTGACTTCCTGTTGGGCTGGCATAAAATTTAGAGCACGAAAGTTGTTCGGCCCGATGAGATCTATATGTGTACCGAGTTTCATATCATTACATGCAAGTGTGTTTGATTTATGGACAAGTGTTCGGATCCCGTTCCAGGGGGCGCTGTTGAGCCCCCCTGCCACGCCCGGGTACCAGCTTCAGCCCGGCCCTGATGGCCGCGGGTTCTGACCTGTGTGCAAAGTTTCAAGAGTTTTCGAGCACGTTAAAGGCCCCAAAAGACCCTGAAACCTTGAAAAACAGGAATTTTAAACAAATCTCACTCAAAAGACAAATCCCCCCACCCCTCACACACACAGAGACGCAGAGGCAGAGAGAGAGAGGGAGAGAATTCTCCAAAAAATCACATTCAAACCAAAATATCTCACTTCCTGTTGGTCACAGCTTATGACTATAAATTAGAAAGTTGTCCGGCTTGATGAGAACAATATACATAACGATTTTTGTGACTCTACTTAAAACTAAGCTCCCATTTTTGACTAAAGGTGGCGCTACTGAGCCCCTCACCACGCCCGTTTCTGAAACTTTGCACATGTCTACTGGATAATAAATGTGATGTGTCTGTCGAGTTTCATCCAATTTCAAGTATGTTAAGAGTCTCAAAAGCATCTGAAAAGAATATTAAAGTTTGATGCGTTGCCACGGCAACAGTATTTAAGATATCAATAAACCTTTCACAGGTCTACATCTGCCGTGTGTCTACATTATACACATAAAGTTTGAAGCAAATCGGGTAAAAATAAGAGGGTGATTTCAAAGCATTTTGAAAGTGACACACTTCCTGCTGCCAGTTGGTGGCGCTATAACTTTGACTCACAATAGTCACATCCATGTGATCGGCCTCTTACAACGAACACACTGCTGAAGTTTAATCAAGATCAGTTAATGTATGCAGAAGTTATAACACACTTCCTGTTTCCATTATTCGCCATAAATTTGTGTCCTCGCCACGGCCAAACCGTTCGAGATATCAAAAATCCGTCCGCAATTTAGCATCCTCAATGTCTTGACTTCATGCTGACTGAGTTTGGAGGCGAATGGATGAGTTCCCTAGGAGGAGTACATTAAATTCCACAGCATGCGTTTCCAAACAACCCATAATAGCCGACTTCCTGTTGGGCTGGCGTAAAAAGTAAAAGTACGAAAGTTGTTTGGCCCGATGAGATCTATATGTGTATTGAGTTTCATATTATTACATGCAAGCGTGTCTGATTTATGGACCAAGTTTTCGGACCCCGTTCAAGGGGGCGCTGTTGAGCCCCCCTGCCACGCCCGGGTACCAGCTTCAGCCCGGCCCTGATGGCCGCAGGTTCTGACCTGTGTGCAAAATTTCAAGAGTTTTCGAGCATGTTAAAGGCCCCAAAAGTGCCCGAAAGGTTGACAGAAAAATAAGAATAATAATAATAAATATAGCTGCGAGCAGCGATTACGGGCCCAAGCCGGTGGCACCGCAAAGGCACCGGGGTGGCGGTACCGCCGGCTTTTGGCCCTTCATCGCTGCTCGCAGCTATATTTATATATATATATATATAAATATATAAAAGACAGAAAATATTACTTGACTTACCTTATTCTGATTTTATGATACACTCAAAATATTCCACAACAAATCCTTTAAATTTAATGTAAAAATAAAAATGAAAGTAAACAGTGTTGGGCTCACGTAACCCTCTCATTAGAATCAAAATGTTTCAACATTTGCGATGTATTTGGATGCTAAACTATTCTTTATTATAGGCTTTGTTCTTCACTCGTGTTCCAATATCAACGGAAAAAATCATCCTCTTCACACGCGCAAAAATGTGCTTGAAACATCACAGTGGAGCGGTGCTTACCGTGAATGGTACAAATTGTACTACTGACTATTTAAACAGAGCAGTGTAATTTTTATATGCTAGGTTGACTATTTTATTATTATATTTTATTAAGGCTATAATGAACAGGCTGCGATGTCAAGATTGCAATGCTGGAATGTGTGTGTGTGTGTGTGTGTGTGTGTGTGTGTGTGTGTGTGTGTGGCACGGGCGCGGGTGCGGGTGCGATTGAACAGTGGACACATAAAAACATACTCCGTCATTTACAGGACATCATTCAAACTGCAAAGTGTTAACTTATACTTGTTTACAGTCGCAATAAAATACAACATTGTGCTTTTGTCAAATAAATTCAAGCAATCCGCCTCCCGAAAGGCGCTAATTTTAAAATTAAACTAAAATACTCACTGCTGCACGGGCATTCATACCGGTGCGCGTCCATGGCGAGGAACGAGAAAAACAGAGTCATCCATAGGAATTCATTGAAAACGCTCGCTCAACCATTATCAAAGTCAGTGCGGACGAACATATTTTACTTTCGTTTTTAAGTTAGCGATTCAAAAGCCCCCAGCGATGTCACACATCGATTAACCGGTGGGGAAATATTTCCAGAGTCACATCCCTAATATATTTATATATAAATACTATAGGCCTACCTGATTTTGAACACAAGAGGGCAGTATAGCCCTATGTATGACTTGACTTTTATGGGACTAAATAGTACAATAACTATTTTTAAACTTATAAATAATTCTTAAAATGAAAAAAAAAGAATTAAATGGGTTTAGTTGTGATATTTGTATATTTTTTTATAGAAATAAATGGTGTTTAATTACATTTTTTGAAGAAATGAGGCTTTTAGTGTTTCCTTTTTGGACATTACTTTAGTCCCTCACTATAGCAAAACCGTTTGAGATGTTTAATATCCGTTCACAATTTAGCATATTTAATGTATTTTCATCATTTTGAAAAAGTTTGGTGTGAATATAATAAACCAGTTAGGAAGAGTAGCAAAAAACTCAGAGTCTGAAATATCCAAAAAATCCACATTCAAACCAAAATATCTGACTTCCTTTGGCTCAGAGCTAATGACTGTAAATTAGAAAGTTGTCTGGCTCGATGAGACCAATATATATTCTGATTTTTGTAACTGTTGGTAAAACTAACCCCCCCCCCCCACTTTTGTCAAAAGCATGTTGAAAGTGACACACTTCCTGCTGCCAGTTGGTGGCGCTAAAACTTTGACTCACAATAGTTACATCCATCTGATCGGCCTCTTACCACGAACACACTGGTGAAGTTTCATCAAGATCAGTTAATGTATGCAGAAGTTATACCACTTCGTGTTTCTCTTTTCTCGCCATAAATTCGTTTCCTCGCCACGGCCAAACCGTTCGAGATATCAAAAATCCGTCCGCAATTTAGAAACCTCAATGTCTTGACTTCATGCACACCGAGTTTGGTGGGGATTGGATGAATTCTCTAGGAGAAGTACTTCGCATTCCACAGCAAGCGTTTTCCAAACAACCCATAATAGCCGACTTCCTGTTGGGCTGGCGTAAAACTTGACTGGGGGAAAGTTGTTCGGCCCGATGAGATCTATATGTGTACCGAGTTTCATATTAATTCATGCAAGCGTGTTTGATCTATGGTCCAAGTTTTGGGACCCCGTTCAAGGGGGCGCTGTTGAGCCCCCCTGCCACGCCCGGGTACCAGCTTCAGCCCGTCCCTGATGGCAGGGGGTTCTGACTTGTGTGCAAAGTTTCAAGAGTTTTTGAGCAGGTTAAGGACCCCAAAAGCCCCTGAAACCTTGATTAACAATATAAAAGCAATAGTCAAATCCCCCCCTCCCCTCACACACACAGAGACACAGAGAGAGGGAGAGAAAATTCTTCAGAAAATCCACATTCAAACCAAAATATCTCTCTTCCTGTTGGTCGGAGATGGTTAATGTAAATTAGAAAGTTTTCCGTCTTGATGAGAACAATACACATACCAAGTTTTGTTGCTGTTGATAAAACTAACCCCCCCACTTATGACTAAAGGTGGCGCTACTGAGCCCCTCACCACGCCCGTTTCTGAAACTTTGCACATGTCTACGGGCTAATAAATGTGATGTGTCTGTCGAGTTTCATCCAATTTCAAGTATGTTAAGAGTCTCAAAAGCATCAAAAAAGAATATTAAAGTTTGATGCGTTGCCATGGCAACATTATTAAAGATATCAACAATCCTTTCACAGGTCTACATCTGCCGTGTGTTTACATTATACACATAAAGTTTTAAGCAAATCGGGTAAAAATAAGAGGGTGATTTTAAAGCATTTTGAAAGGGACACACTTCCTGCTGCCAGTTGGTGGCGCTATAACTTTGACTCACAATAGTCACATCCATGTGATCGGCCTCTTACAACGAACACACTGCTGAAGTTTAATCAAGATCAGTTAATGTATGCAGAAGTTATAACACACTTCCTGTTTCCATTATTCGCCATGAATTCGTGTCCTCGCCACGGCCAAACCGTTCGAGATATCAAAAATCTGTCCGCAATTTAGCATCCTCAATGTCTTGACTTCATGCTGACTGAGTTTGGAGGCGAATGGATGAATTCCCTAGGAGGAGTACATTAAATTCCACAGCATGCGTTTCCAAACAACCCAAAATAGCCGACTTCCTGTTGGGCTGGCGTAAAAAGTAAAAGTACGAAAGTTGTTTGGCCCGATGAGATCTATATGTGTATTGAGTTTCATATTATTACATGCAAGCGTGTCTGATTTATGGACCAAGTTTTCGGACCCCGTTCAAGGGGGCGCTGTTGAGCCCCCCTGCCACGCCCGGGTACCAGCTTCAGCCCGGCCCTGATGGCCGCAGGTTCTGACCCGTGTGCAAAGTTTCAAGAGTTTTCGAGCACGTTAAGGGTCTCAAAAGTGCCCGAAAGGTTGACAGAAAAATAATAATAATAATAATAATAATAATAAATAATCCTACCGAAAACAATAGGGCCTTCGCCCTTTCAGGGCTTGGGCCCTAATAATAATAATAATAATAATAATAAATAATCCTACCGGAAACAATAGGGCCTTCGCCCTTTCAGGGCTTGGGCCCTAATAATAATCCTACCGAAAACAATAGGGCCTTCGCCCTTTCAGGGCTTGGGCCCTAATAATCCTACCGAAAACAATAGGGCCTTCGCCCTTTCAGGGCTTGGGCCCTAATAATAATAATAATCCTACCGAAAACAATAGGGCCTTCGCCCTTTCAGGGCTTGGGCCCTAAATATAGCTGCGAGCAGCGATTACGGGCCCAAGCCGGTGGCACCGCAATCCTGGTGCCAGGGTGGCGGTGCCGGCGGCTTTGGCCCTCCATCGCTGCTCGCAGCTATATTTATATTTATATATATATATATATATATATATATACACACACACACACACACATATATATATATATATATATATATATATACACACACACACACATACATACATACATATATATATATATAAATAAATTTAAGGGACAAGACACAGATAATTTTACTTGCCTGACCTAATTAGAACAAAGAAAAAAATTAAATAAAATAATAAGTAGGGGATCACTAAATCGAGAGAATTATTCTGATTTTATGATACACTCAAAATATTCCACAACAAATCCTTTAAATGTAATGATATTCAGAACGGAACAAGAATAAAAAATTAAAAATAAACTATAAACAAAGCCAAAACGAAAAAATAAATATAATAAAAAAAATTAATTTCAAGCAATCCATGTCATGATTTATTTATTTTTTGGACTAAAACATTCTGGCTTTTTTTAAACTCAAACATAATTCTTAAATTGAATAATAATAATAATAAAAGAATAAAATGGGTTTAGTTCTGATTTCGTTGAAATCGCTCGCTCTCCGTACCTAACTTTTCCTGAATACAATCACTATTGAAACTGTGACATTGATTTCATACAACAGGTTATTAACAGTTAAAATGAAGTCATTTACATTTTAGATGCAATATTGACTGTTTTTGTTCTGTTTCAGCAGCGGAAATAGTTAAACAAAGATCACAGAAGAACGCATCTCACAGGAACGTGTTTTCTCATAACTGAATGATTCAGCATTTTGAACGAATTGGTTGACTCAAAGATTGAATGATCAATCCATAAACATCTGTTTATGTTTATGGATTGGATGTTTATGGATCCATGTTTATGGATCTGTATGTTATGGATTACGAATCATTTGAACGAATGAATCAATGACTCGCTCATTAAGACGGTCACTTGGCGACATCTAATGGCGGTTTAGTGTTGTTTAAAAGCATAATTCTTTCCAACGTGTGTGTGATTTGTGTGTGCACCATTATAAATGTCCGTGCGGACGTCCGTATTTTTCTTTCACTTTTATATTAGCGATACAAAAGCACCCGCTCGTGTCACACACGTCGATTAACCGGTGGGAAAATATCCTCAGACACATACCTAATAAATGTATATTTAAATACATTATTGGCCTAGCTGGTAAAAAGTTTTATATATTATTTTGATGTCCTTTTGGACACAAGAGGGCAGTATAGCCCTATGTATGACTTGAATTTTTTTTTTACTTTACTGTTTTAAAATTTAGAATAAAATTAGAATAAAATTCTTTTTAAAAACAGAATAAAATGGGTTTAGTTGTGATATTTGTATACTTTTATATAGAAATAAATGGTATAAAATTACATTTTTAGAAGATTTGAGGCTTTTAGTGCCTTTTGGAGGCTGATTTTGCAAAAAATCCACATTCAAACCAAAATATCTGACTTCCTGATGGTCGGAGCTAATGACTTTAAATTAGAAAGTTGTCCGGGTCGATGAGATCAACATACGTACTGAGTTGTGCTACTGTAGGTAAAACAACCCCCCCAACTTTTGTCAAAAGCATTTTGAAAGTGACACATTTCCTGCTGCCAGTTGGTGGCGCTATAACTTTGACACACAATAGTTACATCCATCTGATCGGCCTCTTACCATGAACAAACTGCTGAAGTTTCATCAAGATCAGTTAATGTATGCATTAGTTATAACACTTCGTTTTTCTCTTTTCTCGCCATTAATTCGTTTCCTCGCCACAGCCAAACCGTTCGAGATATCAAACATCCGTCCGCAATTTAGCATCATCAATGTCTTGACTTCGCGCTGACCGAGTTTGGAGGCGAATCGATGTATTTCCTAGGAGGAGTACATTAAATTCCACAGCAAGCGTTTCCAAACAACCCTAAATAGCCGACTTCCTGTTGGGCTGGCGTAAAACTTAGAGCACGAAAGTTGTTCGGCCCGATGAGATCTATATGTGTACCGAGTTTCAAATTAATTCATGCAAGCGTGTTTGATATATGGACCAAGTTTTAGAACCCCGTTCAAGGGGGCGCTGTTGAGCCCCCCTGCCACGCCCGGCTACCAGATTCAGCCCCGCCCTGATGGCCGCGGGTTCTGACCTGTGTACAAAGTTTCAAGAGTTTTCGAGCACGTTTAGGGACCCAAAAGCCCCAGAAACCTTGAAAAACAAATGAAAAAGTAAATCTCACTCAACTGACAAATCACCCCCACCCCTCACACACTCAGAGACAGAGAGAGAGAGAAATTTCTCCAAAAAATCACATTCAAACCAAAATATCTGACTTCCTGTTGGTCAGAGCTAATGACTGTAAATTAGAAACTTGTCCGGCTCGGTGAGACCAATATATGTACTGATTTTTGTAACTGTGGGTAAAAGTAACCCCCCCATTTTGTCAAAAGCATTTTGAAAGTGACACAGTTCCTGTTGCCAGTTGGTGGCGCTATAACTTTGACACACAATAGTTGCATCCATCTAACCGGCCTCTTACCACGAACACACTGCTGAAGTTTCATCAAGATCAGTTAATGTGTGCAGAAGTTATAACACTTCGTGTCTCTCTTTTCTCGCCATAAATTCGTTTCCTCGCCACGGCCAAACCGTTCGAGATATCAAAAATCCGTCCGCAATTTAGCATCCTCAATGTCTTGACTTCATGCTGACCGAGTTTGGTGGGGATCGGATCAATTCCCTAGGAGGAGTATTTCACATTCCATTGTATGCGTTTTCCAAACAACGTATAATAATAAGACTTCCTGTTGGGCTGGTGTAAAACTTAGAGCACGAAAGTTGTTCGGCCCGATGAGATCTATATGTGTACTGAGTTTCATATTATTACATGCAAGCGTGTTTGATTTATGGACCAAGTTTTCAGACACCATTCCAGGGGGCGCTGTCGAGCCCCCCTGCCACGCCCGGGTACCAGCTTCAGTCCGGCCCTGATGGCCGCGGGTTCTGACGTGTGTGCAAAATTTCAAGAGTTTTTGAGCATGTTAAGGGCCCTAAAAGTGCCCGAGAAGTAGAAAAAAATAATAATAATAATAAACAAATATAGCTGCGAGCAGCGATTACGGGCCCAAGCCGGTGGCACCGCAACCCCGGTGCCTTTAGTTACCTAAAGGCACCGGGGTGGCGGTACCGCCGGCTTTGGCCCTCCATCGCTGCTCGCAGCTATATATATATATATATATATATATATATATATATATATATTATTGTTCAAAAGTTTGGGGTCAGTAAGATTTTTAATGTTTTTAGGAGAAGTCTCTTCTGCTCACCAAGGCTGCATTTATTGATTAAAAATACAAACAAAAACAGTAATATTGTGAAATATTATTCCAATTTAAAACAGCTGTTTTCAATTTTTAAATATTTTACATAGTAATTCATTTCTGTGATCAAAGTTGAGTTTTCAGCATCATTACTCCAGTCTTCAGTGTCACATGATCCTTCAGAAATCATACTAATATGATGATTGATGCTCAATAAATATTCATTATTATTTTCAATGTTGAAAACAGTTGTGTACAGATTTTTTTTTTCAAAATGCTTTGATGAATGTAAAGTTCAAAAGAACAGCATATATTTCAAATATATATATATTTTTAACATTATAAATGTCTTTACTGTAACTGTTGATCAGTTTAACTCATCCTTCATAAATAAAAGTACTGATTTATTTTATTTATTTCCCCAAAAAATAAAATTTTAATTATTACTAACCCAAAACTTTTGAGCGGTAGTGTTTAACGTTACAAAAGCTTTAGATTTCAGATAAATGCTGTTCTTTTGAACTTTCTATTCATCAAAGACTGTACACAACTGTTTTCGACATTTAAAATAATAATGAATGTTTCTTGAGTATCAATCATCATATTAGAATAATTTCTGAAGGATCATGTGACAGTGACGACTGGAGTAATGATGCTGAAAACTCAGCTTTGATCACAGGAATAAATAACAGTTTAAAATATATTAAAATAGAAAGCAGCTGTTTTAAATTGTAATAATATTTTACAATATTACTGTTTTTGTTTGTATTTTTAATCAAATAAATGCAGCCTTGGTGAGCAGAAGAAACTTCTCTGTTATGTGCGCGCCACAGACTGCACGCACGTCCGCTTAGAGTTCCGCCTTTTGCCTTCCGTCAATATTACGTTATTAGAAAAATATTTTTTTAGAGAATCGATTTTTTGACATTTGTGAATCGATTCAGAATCGTCCACGTCCGCATCGCGATGCATCTAAGAATAAATTTTTTTCTCCCACCCCTAGATTTCATACAACAGGTTAATAAACAGTTACAATTAAGTCACTTACATTTTAGATGCAATGTTGACTGTTTTTGTTCTGTTTCAGCAGCGAAAATAGTTAAACAAAGATCACGGCAGAACCATCACGCATCACATGTTTTCTCATAACTGAACGATTCAGCATTTTTAACGAATCGGTTGACTCAAAGATTGAATGATCAATCCATAAACATCTGTCTTAATCATGATCGACTCATTCGAACGAATCGTTTGAACGAATGAATCAATGACTCGCTTATTAAGATGGATGCCTGGCGACACCTAATGGCGGTTTAGTGTTGTTTAAAAGCATCATTCTTTCCCACATGTGTGTGATTTGTGTGTGCAACATTATCATTATTTTTCTTTCACTATTATATTAGCGATTTAAAAGCACCCACTCGTGTCACACGTCGATTAACCGGTGGGAAAATATCCTCAGACACATACCTAATAAATGTATATTTAAATACAATATTGGCCTACCTGGTAAAAAGTTTTATATACTATTTTGATGTCCTTTTGGACACAAGAGGGCAGTATAGCCCTATGTTTGCTTTTTTGTTGAACCAAATAGCACTAAATAGCCTGTTTTAACTTTTTCATTCTTCTTGAATTGCAAAAACAGAATAAAATGGGTTTAGTTGTGATATTTGTATTCTTTTATATAGAAATAAATGGTATATAATTACATTTTTAGAAGATTTTTAGTGTTTCCTTTTTGGACATTACTTTAATCCCTCGCCATAGCAAAACCGTTTGAGATATTTATTATCCATTCACAATTTAGCATATTTAATGTAGTTTCATCATGTTGAAAAAGTTTGGTACGAATAAAATAAATAGTTTAAGAGGAGTGGCTAAAAATTCAGAGGCTGATTTTGCAAAAAAATTCACATTCAGACCAAAATATCTGACTTCCTGATGGCCAGAGCTATTGAATGTAAATTAGAAAGTTGTCCGGCTTGATGAGAACAATATACAAACTGTTTTTTCTTTACTGTAGTTAAAACTAACCCCCCCACTTTTGTCAAAAGCATGTTGAAAGTGACACACTTCCTGCTGCCAGTTGGTGGCGCTATAACTTTGACTCACAATAGCTACATCCATCTGATCGGCCTCTTACCACGAACACACTGCTGAAGTTTCATCAAGATCAGTTAATGTATGCAGAAGTTATTCCACTTCCGTGTTTCTCTTTTCTCGCCATAAATTCGATTCCTCGCCACAGCCAAACCGTTCGAGATATCAAAAATCCGTCCGCAATTTAGCATCCTCAATGTCTTGACTACATGCACACCGAGTTTGAAGGGGACACGGTGAATTTTCTAGGAGGAGTATTTCACATTCCACAGCAAGCGTTTTCCAAACAACCCATAATAGCCGACTTCCTGTTGGGCTGGCGTAAAACTTGACTGGGGTAAAGTTGTTCGGCCCGATGAGATCTATATGTGTACCGAGTTTCATATTAATTCATGCGAGCGTGTTTGATATATGGATCAAGTTTTAGAACCCCGTTCAAGGGGGCGCTGTTGAGCCCCCCAGCCACGCCCGGGTACCAGCTTCAGCCCGGCCCTGATGGCCGTGGGTTCTGACCTGTGTGCAAAGTTTCAAGAGTTTTTGAGCACGTTAAGGACCCCAAAAGCCCCTGAAACCTTGATTAACAATATAAAAGCAATAGTCAAATCCCCCCCTCCCCTCACACACACACAGACACAGAGAGAGGGAGAGAAAATTCTTCAGAAAATCCACATTCAAACCAAAATATCTCTCTTCCTGTTGGTCGGAGATGGTTCATGTAAATTAGAAAGTTGTCCGTCTTGATGAGAACAATACACATACCAAGTTTTGTGATTCTAGGAAAAACTAAGCCCCCATTTTTGACTAAAGGTGGCGCTACTGAGCCATTCCACCACGCCCGTTTCTGAAACTTTGCACATGTCTACGGGCTAATAAATGTGATGTGTCTGTTGAGTTTCATGCAATTTCAAGTATGTTAAGAGTCTCAAAAGCATCAAAAAAGAATATTAAAGTTTGATGTGTTGCCACGGCAACAGTATCTAAGATATCAATAATCCTTTCACAGGTTTACATCTGCCGTGTGTCTACATTGTACACATAAAGTTTGAAGCAAATCGGGTAAAAATAAGACACTGATTTCAAAGCATTTTGAAAGTGATGTACTTCCTGCTGCCTGTTGGTGGCGCTATAACTTTGACTCACAATAGTCACATCCATGTGATCGGCCTCTTACAACGAACACACTGCTGAAGTTTCATCAAGATCAGTTAATGTATGCAGAAGTTATAACACACTTCCTGTTTCATTTTTTCGCCATAAATTTGTTTCCTCGCCACGGCCAAACCGTTCGAGATATCAAAAATCCGTCTGCAATTTAGCATCCTCAATGTCTTGACTTCATGCACACCGAGTTTGGAGGCGAATCGATGAATTCCCTAGGAGGAGTACATTAAATTCCACAGCATGCGTTTCCAAACAACGCTAAATAGCCAACTTCCTGTTTGGCTGGCGTAAAACTTAGAGCACGAAAGTTGTTCGGCCCGATGAGATCTATATGTGTACCGAGTTTCATATTATTACATACAAGCGTGTTTGATTTATGGACATGTGTTTGGATCCCGTTCCAGGGGGCGCTGTCGAGCCCCCCTGCCACGCCCGGGTACCAGCTTCAGTCCGGCCCTGATGGCCGCGGGTTCTGACGTGTGTGCAAAATTTCAAGAGTTTTCGAGCATGTTAAGGGCCCCAAAAGTGGCCGAAAGGTTGACAAAATAATAATAATAATAATAATAATAATAATAAATATAGCTGCGAGCAGCGATTACGGGCCCAAGCCGGTGGTACCGCAACCCCGGTGCCTTTAGTTACCTAAAGGCACCGGGGTGGCGGTACCGCCGGCTTGGGCCCGTAATCGCTGCTCGCAGCTATATTATATATATATATATATATATATATATATATATATATATATATATATACATACATACATACATACACACACATACATATATATGTATATATATATATATATATATATATTATTGTTCAAAAGTTTGGGGTCAGTAAGATTTTTAATGTTTTTAGGAGAAGTCTCTTCTGCTCACCAAGGCTGCATTTATTGATTAAAAATACAAACAAAAACAGTAATATTGTGAAATATTATTCCAATTTAAAACAGCTGTTTTCAATTTTTAAATATTTTACATAGTAATTCATTTCTGTGATCAAAGTTGAGTTTTCAGCATCATTACTCCAGTCTTCAGTGTCACATGATCCTTCAGAAATCATACTAATATGATGATTGATGCTCAATAAATATTCATTATTATTTTCAATGTTGAAAACAGTTGTGTACAGATTTTTTTTTTCAAAATGCTTTGATGAATGTAAAGTTCAAAAGAACAGCATATATTTCAAATATATATATTTTTAACATTATAAATGTCTTTACTGTAACTGTTGATCAGTTTAACTCATCCTTCATAAATAAAAGTACTGATTTATTTTATTTATTTCCCCCAAAAATAAAATTTTAATTATTACTAACCCAAAACTTTTGAGCGGTAGTGTTTAACGTTACAAAAGCTTTAGATTTCAGATAAATGCTGTTCTTTTGAACTTTCTATTCATCAAAGACTGTACACAACTGTTTTCGACATTTAAAATAATAATGAATGTTTCTTGAGTATCAATCATCATATTAGAATAATTTCTGAAGGATCATGTGACAGTGACGACTGGAGTAATGATGCTGAAAACTCAGCTTTGATCACAGGAATAAATAACAGCTGCTTTCTATTTTAATATATTTTAAACTGTTTTAAATTGTAATAATATTTTACAATATTACTGTTTTTGTTTGGATTTTGAATCAAATAAATGCAGCCTTGGTGAGCAGAAGAAACTTCTCTGTTATGTGCGCGCCACAGACTGCACGCACGTCCGCTTAGAGTTCCGCCTTTTGCCTTCCGTCAATATTACGTTATTAGAAAAATATTTTTTTAGAGAATCGATTTTTTGACATTTGTGAATCGATTCAGAATCGTCCACATCCGCATCGCGATGCATCTAAGAATAATTTGTTTCTCCCACCCCTAGATTTCATACAACAGGTTAATAAACAGTTACAATTAAGTCACTTACATTTTAGATGCAATGTTGACTGTTTTTGTTCTGTATCAGCAGCGAAAATAGTTAAACAAAGATCACGGCAGAACCATCACGCATCACGTGTTTTCTCATAACTGAACGATTCAGCATTTTTAACGAATCGGTTGACTCAAAGATTGAATGATCAATCCATAAACATCTGTCTTAATCATGATCGACTCATTCGAACGAATCGTTTGAACGAATGAATCAATGACTCGCTTATTAAGATGGATGCCTGGCGACACCTAATGGCGGTTTAGTGTTGTTTAAAAGCATCATTCTTTCCCACATGTGTGTGATTTGTGTGTGCAACATTATCATTATTTTTCTTTCACTATTATATTAGCGATTTAAAAGCACCCACTCGTGTCACACGTCGATTAACCAGTGGGAAAATATCCTCAGACACATACCTAATAAATGTATATTTAAATACAATATTGGCCTACCTGGTAAAAAGTTTTATATACTATTTTGATGTCCTTTTGGACACAAGAGGGCAGTATAGCCCTATGTTTGCTTTTTTGTTGAACCAAATAGCACTAAATAGCCTGTTTTAACTTTTTCATTCTTCTTGAATTGCAAAAACAGAATAAAATGGGTTTAGTTGTGATATTTGTATTCTTTTATATAGAAATAAATGGTATATAATTACATTTTTAGAAGATTTTTAGTGTTTCCTTTTTGGACATTACTTTAATCCCTCGCCATAGCAAAACCGTTTGAGATATTTATTATCCATTCACAATTTAGCATATTTAATGTAGTTTCATCATGTTGAAAAAGTTTGGTACGAATAAAATAAATAGTTTAAGAGGAGTGGCTAAAAATTCAGAGGCTGATTTTGCAAAAAAATTCACATTCAGACCAAAATATCTGACTTCCTGATGGCCAGAGCTATTGAATGTAAATTAGAAAGTTGTCCGGCTTGATGAGAACAATATACAAACTGTTTTTTCTTTACTGTAGTTAAAACTAACCCCCCCACTTTTGTCAAAAGCATGTTGAAAGTGACACACTTCCTGCTGCCAGTTGGTGGCGCTATAACTTTGACTCACAATAGCTACATCCATCTGATCAGCCTCTTACCACGAACACACTGCTGAAGTTTCATCAAGATCAGTTAATGTATGCAGAAGTTATTCCACTTCCGTGTTTCTCTTTTCTCGCCATAAATTCGATTCCTCGCCACAGCCAAACCGTTCGAGATATCAAAAATCCGTCCGCAATTTAGCATCCTCAAAGTCTTGACTACATGCACACCGAGTTTGAAGGGGACACGGTGAATTTTCTAGGAGGAGTATTTCACATTCCACAGCAAGCGTTTTCCAAACAACCCATAATAGCCGACTTCCTGTTGGGCTGGCGTAAAACTTGACCGGGGTAAAGTTGTTCGGCCCGATGAGATCTATATGTGTACCGAGTTTCATATTAATTCATGCGAGCGTGTTTGATATATGGATCAAGTTTTAGAACCCCGTTCAAGGGGGCGCTGTTGAGCCCCCCAGCCACGCCCGGGTACCAGCTTCAGCCCGGCCCTGATGGCCGTGGGTTCTGACCTGTGTGCAAAGTTTCAAGAGTTTTTGAGCACGTTAAGGACCCCAAAAGCCCCTGAAACCTTGATTAACAATATAAAAGCAATAGTCAAATCCCCCCCTCCCCTCACACACACACAGACACAGAGAGAGAGAGAGAAAATTCTTCAGAAAATCCACATTCAAACCAAAATATCTCTCTTCCTGTTGGTCGGAGATGGTTCATGTAAATTAGAAAGTTGTCCGTCTTGATGAGAACAATACACATACCAAGTTTTGTGATTCTAGGAAAAACTAAGCCCCCATTTTTGACTAAAGGTGGCGCTACTGAACCATTCCACCACGCCCGTTTCTGAAACTTTGCACATGTCTACGGGCTAATAAATGTGATGTGTCTGTTGAGTTTCATGCAATTTCAAGTATGTTAAGAGTCTCAAAAGCATCAAAAAATAATATTAAAGTTTGATGCGTTGCCACGGCAACAGTATCTAAGATATCAATAATCCTTTCACAGGTTTACATCTGCCGTGTGTCTACATTATACACATAAAGTTTGAAGCAAATCGGGTAAAAATAAGACACTGATTTCAAAGCATTTTGAAAGTGATGTACTTCCTGCTGCCTGTTGGTGGCGCTATAACTTTGACTCAAAATAGTCACATCCATGTGATCGGCCTCTTACAACGAACACACTGCTGAAGTTTCATCAAGATCAGTTAATGTATGCAGAAGTTATAACACACTTCCTGTTTCATTTTTTCGCCATAAATTTGTTTCCTCGCCACGGCCAAACCGTTCGAGATATCAAAAATCCGTCCGCAATTTAGCATCCTCAATGTCTTGACTTCCTGCACACCGAGTTTGGAGGCAAATCGATGAATTCCCTAGGAGGAGTACATTAAATTCCACAGCATGCGTTTCCAAACAACGCTAAATAGCCAACTTCCTGTTTGGCTGGCGTAAAACTTAGAGCACGAAAGTTGTTCGGCCCGATGAGATCTATATGTGTACCGAGTTTCATATTATTACATGCAAGCGTGTTTGATTTACGGACACGTGTTTGGATCCCGTTCCAGGGGGCGCTGTCGAGCCCCCCTGCCACGCCCGGGTACCAGCTTCAGTCCGGCCCTGATGGCCGCGGGTTCTGACGTGTGTGCAAAATTTCAAGAGTTTTCGAGCATGTTAAGGGCCCCAAAAGTGCCCGAAAGGTTGACAAAATAATAATAATAATAATAAATATAGCTGCGAGCAGCGATTACGGGCCCAAGCCGGTGGCACCGCCACCCCGGTGCCTTTAGTTACCTAAAGGCACCGGGGTGGCGGTCCCGCCGGCTTTGGCCCTTCATCGCTGCTCGCAGCTATATATATATATATATATATGTATATGTATATGTATATGTATATATATATATATATATATATATATATATATATATATATATATATATGTATATATATGTATATGTATATATATGTATATGTATATGTATGTATATGTATATGTATATATATATATATATATATATATATATATATATATATATATACACACACATATACATATACATATATATATATACACACATATACATATACATATATATATATATATATATATACATATATATACATATACATACATATACATATACATATACATATATATACATATACATATACATACATATATATATATATATATATATTTATATACACACAGTATATGATGTATATATTTTATATACATTATATACTGTGTGTGTGTGTGTATATATATATACATTTTAGGGACAAGACACAGAGAATTTTACTTGCCTGAGCTGATTAGAACAACGAAAAAAAATCGAATAAAAAGATAACTAGGGAATCACTAAATCGAGAGAATTATTCTGATTTTATGATACACTCAAAATATTCCACAACAAATCCTTTAAATGTAACGATATTCAGAACGGAACAAGAATAAAAAAATAACTACAAACAAGCCAAAACGAAATAAAAAAATAAAAATACATTTAAGCAATCCATGACATGACATGATTTATCTAGTTTTTGGACTGAAACATTCTGGTTGTTTTTAAACTCAAACATAATTCTTAAATTGAAAACAAACAAACAAAAAAAGAATAAAATGGGTATAGTTCTGATATTTGTATAATTTTATATAGAAATAAATGGTGTATAATTACATTTTTAGAAGATATGAGGCTTTTAGTGTGTCCTTTTTTGACATTACTTTAATCCCTCACTATAGCAAAACCGTTTGAGATTTTATTTTTAAAAATAATCAGTTAACAACATAGGCCTGCTGACTATAAAAATGACAAATATGGAGGTTTTATATATTTTATAACATATGATACAGTGAAGCAACCTCACTTGACGAGTGTCATTTCCTGAATACAATCACAGTTGAAACTGTGACATTGATTTCATACAACAGGTTAATAAACAGTTCCAGTTAAGTCACTTACATTTTAGATGCAATATTGACTGTTTTTGTTCTGTTTCAGCAGCAAAAATAGTTAAACAAAGATCAAAGCAGAACCATCACGCATCACGTGTTTTCTCATAACTGAACGATTCAGCATTTTTAACGAATCGGTTGACTCAAAGATTGAATGATCAATAAACATCTGTCTTAATCATGATCGACTCATTCGAACGAATAGTTTGAACGAATGAATCAATGACTCGCTTATTAAGATGGATGCCTGGCGACACCTAATGGCGGTTTAGTGTTGTTTAAAAGCATCATTCTTTCCAACGTGTGTGTGCAACATTATCAATGTCAGTGTGGACGTCTGTTTTTTCTTTCACTTTTATATTAGCGTTTTAAAAGCACCCGCTCGTGTCACATGTCGATTAACCGGTGGGAAAATATCCTCAGACACATACCTAATAAATGTATATTTAAATACAATATTGGCCTACCTGGTAAAAAGTTTTATATACTATTTTGATGTCCTTTTGGACACAAGAGGGCAGTATAGCCCTATGTTTGCTTTTTTGTTTAACCAAATAGCACTAAATAGCCTGTTTTTAACTTTTTCATTCTTCTTGAATTGCAAAAACAGAATAAAATGGGTTTAGTTGTGATATTTGTATACTTTTATATAGAAATAAATGGTATATAATTACATTTTTAGAAAATTTGAGGCTTTTAGTGTTTCCTTTTTGGACATTACTTTAATCCCTCGCCATAGCAAAACCGTTTGAGATATTTATTATTCGTTCACAATTTAGCATATTTAATGTATTTTCATAATGTTGAAAAAGTTTGGTGGGAATAAAATAAATAGTTTAAGAGGAGTGGCTAAAAATTCAGAGGCTGATTTTGCAAAAGAATCCACATTCAGACCAAAATATCTGACTTCCTGATGGCTGGAGCTAATGAATGTAAATTAGAAAGTTGTCCGGCTTGATGAGAAAAATATACAAATTAATTTTTTTTTACTGTATTTAAAACTAACCCCCACACTTTTGTCAAAAGTATGTTGAAAGTGACACACTTCCTGCTGCCAGTTGGTGGCGCTATAACTTTGACTCACAATAGTTACATCCATCTGATCGTCCTCTTACCACGAACACACTGCTGAAGTTTCATCAAGATCAGTTAATGTATGCAGAAGTTATTCCACTTCGTGTTTCTCTTTTCTCGCCATAAATTCGATTCCTCGCCACGGCCAAACCGTTCGAGATATCAAAAATCCGTCCGCAATTTAGCATCTTCAAAGTCTTGACTACATGCACACCGAGTTTGGAGGGGACACGGTGAATTTCACATTCCACAGCAAGCGTTTTCCAAACAACCCATAATAGCCGACTTCCTGTTGGGCTGGCGTAAAACTTGACCGGGGGAAAGTTGTTCGGCACAATGAGATCTATATGTGTACCGAGTTTCATATTAACACTAGAACTCCCAAGGCGGTCATTTTGACCGTTTTTAAATTTTACAATGTAATAACTTTGTTAAAATAAAATAAATGTGGCTGTAGGACTCTGACTTTTCCTAAATATGTGTATATTTTATTCTGACACTGTTATTTTATTAAAATCATAAAACACACAACAGTTCTGACTATTTCTACCTAGAACTACCATAACGGTCATTTTGACCGCACGCGTTATAGATATCATAAGTCCGCTACATTGCAAGTCTCGCAGAGGGACTTCATCATACGACTGGCGAGCGAACTTCACTCCGACCACATGGAATCAAAAGCCATACAACTGGAGGAACTGCAAACAAAATAAAACCAAGGAGATGTATCAAATGTCACAACGTGTGTGGGAGCTGCACGCGAAAGGCGGTGTTTACCTGTGTGGAATGTGCATAAGCATGATGCGGTATGTTTGCGCCGTTCAAATGGGCAGTTAACCTGATTTTGTTCGTTAATATTTTTTGTTCACTGAAACGAATCGTTCTGAAGCAGTTCGTTTTCTTGTTTAGCTAATGTTCATGTTTTTTTCTTAGCCTGTTTGTGTGTGTACATTTTCACATTCATTTGAATTAAAATTGTGTGTCCTGTTTATCATTACCTATCATTGTAGATCCATTTATTTTTAGATTTTGTATTGATTATTGAACTTATTTACAAACAGGGCTGTACTAACTGTATGAAGCTTTGACGTTTCCTAACTTTTGTGCATGTCTATTCACGTGGTGAGTGCGGTGAAAAAAAAAATTATTTTGATGCAAAATGTTCCTCAAATAGAGGCAGCACCTGTCGGGGCAATCTTTCTTTTGTGCTTGTTTTAAGGGCTATGACGACAGGAATTAAAAGCTTCATTGGAAAAGAGAAGGTTAACATGTACAATAGATATTACATGACGAAAATGACGTTCAGTACGGCCATATGAACGTCAAAGTATGAACGGTCAGAATGACCGCTATGGTCGTTCTAGTAGTTATGGAATTCCGGTAGTTCTAGTGTTAATTCATGCAAGCGTGTTTGATATATGGACCAAGTTTTAGAACCCCGTTCAAGGGGGCGCTGTTGAGCCCCCCAGCCACGCCCGGGTACCAGCTTCAGCCCGGCCCTGATGGCCGTGGGTTCTGACCTGTGTGCAAAGTTTCAAGAGTTTTCGAGCACGTTAAGGGTCCCAAAAGCCCCTGAAACCTTGAAAACAAACATTAAACTCAACAGACAAATCCCTCCCACCCCTCACACACACAGAGACAGACACAGAGAGAGAAAATTCTCCAGAAAATCCACATTCAAACCAAAATATCTGACTTCCTGGTGGTCTGAGGTTATGACTGTAAATTAGAAAGTTGTCCGGCTTGATGAGAACAATACACCTACCAAGTTTTGTGATTCTAGGAAAAACTAAGCCCCCATTTTTGACTAAAGGTGGCGCTACTGAGCCATTTCACCACGCCCGTTTCTGAAACTTTGCACATGTCTACTGGATAATAAATGTGATGTGTCTGTCGAGGTTCATGCATTTTCAAGCATGTGAAGAGTCTCAAAAGCATCCGAAAAGAATATTAAAGTTTAATGCGTTGCCACGGCAACAGTATCTAAGATATCAATAATTCTTTCACAGGTCTACATCTGCCGTGTGTCTACATTATACACATAAAGTTTTAAGCAAATCGGGTAAAAATAAGAGGGTGATTTCAAAGCATTTTGAAAGTGACACACTTCCTGTTGCCAGTTGGTGGCGCTATAACTTTGACTCACAAATGTCACATCCATGTGATCAGCCTCTTACAACTAACACACTGCTGAAGTTTCATCAAGATCAGTTAATGTATGCAGAAGTTATAACACACTTCCTGTTTGAATTATTCGCCATAAATTCGTTTCCTTGCCACGGCCAAACCGTTCGAGATATCAAAAATCCGTCCGCAATTTAGCATCCTCAATGTCTTGACTTCATGCCGACCGAGTTTGGAGGCGAATGGATGAATTTCCTAGGAGGAGTACATCAAATTCCACAGCATGCGTTTCCAAACAACCCATAATAGCTGACTTCCTGTTGGTCTGGCGTAAAACTTAGAGCACGAAAGTTGTTCGGCCCGATGAGGTCTATATGTGTACCGAGTTTCATATTATTACATGCAAGCGTGTCTGATTTATGGACAAGTGTTCGGATCCAGTTCCAGGGGGCGCTGTCGAGGCCCCCTGCCACGCCCGGGTACCAGCTTCAGCCCGGCCCTGATGGCCGCAGGTTCTGACGTGTGTGCAAAATTTCAAGAGTTTTCGAGCATGTTAAGGGCCCCAAAAGTGCCCGAAAGGTTGACAAAATAATAATAATAATAATAATAATAATAATAATAATAATAATAATCCTACCGAAAACAATAGGGCCTTCGCCCTTTCAGGGCTTGGGCCCTAATAATAATCCTACCGAAAACAATAGGGCCTTCGCCCTTTCAGGGCTTGGGCCCTAATAATAATAATAATAATAAATATATATATATATATAAATATAGCTGCGAGCAGCGATTACGGGCCCAAGCCGGTGGCACGGCAACTCCGGTGCCTTTACCTAAAGGCACCGGGGTGGCGGTACCGCCGGCTTTGGCCCTTCATCGCTGCTCGCAGCTATATTTATATATATATATATATATATATATATACAGTATATATATATATATATATATATATACACACATATATAAATATATAAAAGACAGAAAATATTACTTGACTTACCTTATTCTGATTTTACGATACACTCAAAATATTCCACACCAAATCCTTTAAATTTAATGTAAAAATAAAAATGAAAGTAAGCAGTGTTGGGTTCACGTAACCCTCTCATTAGAATCAAAATGTTTCAACATTTGCCATGTATTTGGATGCTAAACTATTCTTTATTATAGGCTTTGTTCTTCACTCGTGTTCCAATATTGATGGAAAAAATCATCCTCTTCACATGCGCAAAAATGTGCTTGGAAACATCACAGTGGAGCGGTGCTTACTGTGAATGTACGAATTGTACTACTGACTATTTAGAGCAGTGTAATTTTTATATGTTAGATTGACTATTTTATTATTATATTTTATTAAGGCTATAATGATCAGGCTGCGATGTCAAGATTGCAATGCTGGAATGTGTGTGTGTGTGTGTGTGTGTATATGTGTGTTCATGTTTTTCTATCCCGGTGGGGACTTCAACCTGAATGCACACAGACTCATGGGGACTCGTGTCACAGTGGGGACCTAAATAGAGGTCCCCATGGGTAAACAAGCTTATAAATCATACAGAATGAGTTTTTTGGGAAATGTAAAAATGCAGAAAGTTTTCTGTGATGGGTAGGTTTAGGGGTAGGGTTAGTGTGAGGAGATAGAATATACAGTTTGTAAAGTATAAAAACCATTAAGTCTATGGAGAGTCCCCACAAAGATAGTAAACCGTGTGTGTGTGTGTGTGTGTGTGCGTGTGTGTGTGTGGCGTGGGCGCGATGGAACCGTGGACACATAAAAACATACTCCGTCATTATACAGGACGACATTCAAACTGCAAAGTGTTAACTTATATTTGTGTACAGTCGCAATAAAACACAACATTGTGCTTTTGTAAAATAATTTCAAGCAATCCACCCCCGAAAGGCGCTAATTTTAAAATTAAACTAAAATGCTCATGGCTGCACGGGCATTCATAACGGTGCGCATCCACGGCGAGGAACGAGCAGAACAGAGTGAACGTTTTTCAGTTAATTCCTACTTCCATAGGAATTAATTTGAAACGCTCGCTCAACCACTATCAATGTCAGTGCGGACGAACATATTTTACTTTCGTTTTTATGTTGCCGATTCAAAAGCCCCCAGCGGTGTCACACGTCGATTAACCGGTGGTAAAATATTTTCACCGTCACTAGTATATTTTTATGTAGATACAATAGGCCTACCTGATTTTGAACACAAGAGGGCAGTATAGCTCTATGTATGACTTGACTTTTATGGGACTAAATAGTACAATTACTATTTTTAAACTTATAAATATTTATTAGATTGAAAAAAAGAATAAAATGGGTTTAGTTGTGATATTTTTATACTTTTATATAGAAATAAATGGTGTTTAATTACATTTTTAGAAGATGAGGCTTTTAGTTTCCTTTTTGTACATTACTTTAGTCCCTCACTATAGAAAAACCGTTTGAGATGTTTAATATCCGTTCACAATTTAGCATCTTTAATGTGTTTTCATCATGTTGAAAAAGTTTGGTGTGAATAAAATAAACCAGTTAGGAAGAGTAGCTAAATACTCAGAGTCTGAAATATCCAAAAAATCCACATTCAAACCAAAATATCTGACTTCCTTTTGCTCTGAGCTAATAACTGTAAATTAGAAAGTTGTCCAGCTCGGTGAGACCAACATATATTGTGATTTTTTTTAACTGTTGGTAAAACTAACCCCCCCACTTTTGTCAAAAACATTTTGAAAGTGACACACTTCCTGCTGCCAGTTGGTGGCGCTATAACTTTGACTTACAATAGTTACATCCATCTGATCGGCCTCTTACCACGAACACACTGCTGAAGTTTCATCAAGATCAGTTAATGTATGCAGAAGTTATTCCACTTCGTGTTTCTCTTTTCTCGCCATAAATTCGTTTCCTCGCCACGGCCAAACCGTTCGAGATATCAAAAATCCGTCCACAATTTAGCATCCTCAATGTCTTGACTTCATGCACACCGAGTTTGGTGGGGATGGGATGAATTCTCTAGGAGGAGTACTTCACATTCCACAGCAAGCGTTTCCCAAACATCCCATAATAGCCGACTTCCTGTTGGGCTGGCGTGAAACTTGACAAAGGGAAAGTTGTTCGGCCTGATGAGATCTATATGTGTACCGAGTTTCATATTAATTCATGCAAGCGTGTTTGATATATGGACCAAGTTTTCAGACCCTGTTCAAGGTGGCGCTGTTGAACCCCCCTGCCACGCCCATTTCTGAAACTTTTCACATGTCTACTGGCTAATAAGTGTTATGTGTCTGTCGAGTTTCATCCAATTTCAAGCATGCGAAGAGTCTCAAAAGCATCCGAAAAGAATATTAAAGTTTGATGCGTTGCCGCGGCAACAGTATCTAAGATATAAATAATCCTTTCACAAGTCTACATCTGCCATGTATTTACATTATACACATAAAGTTTGAAGCAAATCGGGTAAAAATAAGAGGGTGATTTCAAAGCATTCTGAAAATGACAAACTTCCTGCTGCCAGTTGGTGGCGCTATAACTTTGATTCACAAAGGTCACATCCATGTGATCGGCCTCTTACAACGAATACACTGCTGAAGTTTCATCAAGATCAGTCAATGTATGCAGAAGTTATAACACACTTCCTGTGTCCCATTATTCGCCATAAATTCGTTTCCTCGCCACGGCCAAACCGTTCGAGATATCAAAAATCCGTCCGCAATTTAGCATCCTCAATGTCTTGACTTCATTCACACCTAGTTTGGTGGCGATCGGATGAATTCCCTAGGAGGAGTATTTCACATTCCATTGTATGCGTTTTCCAAACAACGTATAATAACCGACTTCCTTTTGGGCTGGTGTAAAACTTAGAGCACGAAAGTTGTTCGGCCCGATGAGATCTATATGTGGACTGAGTTTCATATTATTACATGCAAGCGTGTTTGATTTATGGACCAATTTTTCAGACACCATTCCAGGGGGCGCTGTCGAGCCCCCGTGCCACGCCCGGGTACCAGCTTCAGTCCGGCCCTGATGGCCGCAGGTTCTGACGTGTGTGCAAAATTTCAAGAGTTTTTGAGCATGTTAAGGGCCCCAAAAGTGCCCAAGAAGTAGAAAAAAAAAAAAAAAATAATAATAATAATAATAAACAATAATCCTACCGAAAACAATAGGGCCTTCGCCCTTTCAGGGCTTGGGCCCTAATAATAATCCTACCGGAAACAATAGGGCCTTCGCCCTTTCAGGGCTTGGGCCCTAATAATCCTACCGGAAACAATAGGGCCTTCGCCCTTTCAGGGCTTGGGCCCTAAATATAGCTGCGAGCAGCGATTACGGGCCCAAGCCGGTGGCACCGCAACCCCGGTGCCTTTAGTTACCTAAAGGCACCGGGGTGGCGGTACCGCCGGCTTTGGCCCTTCATCACTGCTCGCAGCTATATTTATATATATATATATATATAAAAGACCAAAAATATTACTTGACTTACCTTATTCTGATTTTATGATACACTCAAAATATTCCACAACAAATCCTTTAAATTTAATGTAAAAATAAAAATGAAAGAAAGCAGTGTTGGGCTCACGTAACCCTCTTGTTTCAACATTTGCGATGTATTTGGATGCTAAACTATTCTTTATTATAGGCTTTGTTCTTCACTCATGTTCCAATATCGATGGAAAAAATCATCCTCTTCACAAGCGCAAAAATGTGCTTGGAAACATCACAGTGGAGCGGTGCTTACTGTGAATGTATGAATTGTACTACTGACTATTTAGAGCAGTGTAATTTTTATATGTTAGGTTGACTATTTTATTATTATATTTTATGAAGGCTATAATGAACAGGCTGCGATGTCAAGATTACAATGCTGGAGTGTGTGTGTGTGTGTGTGTGTGTGTGTGTGTGTGTGTGTGTGTGTGTGTGTTCATGTTTTTCTATCCCGGTGGGGACTTCAACCTGAATGCACACCGACTCATGGGGACTCGTGTCACAGTGGGGACCTAAATAGAGGTCCCCATGGGTAAACAAGCTTATAAATCATACAGAATGAGTTTTTTTTGGAAATGTAAAAATGCAGAAAGTTTTCTGTGATAGGTAGGTTTAGGGCTAGGGTTAGTGTGAGGAGATAGAATATACAGTTTGTACAGTATAAAACCATTAAGTCTATGGAGAGTCCCAACAAAGATAGTAAACCGTGTGTGTGTGTGTGTGTGTGTGTGTGTGTGTGTGGCGTGGGTGCGATTGAAAAAAAAAATACTCCGTCATTATACAGGAAGACATTCAAACTGCAAAGTGTTAACTTATATTTGTGTACAGTTGCAATAAAACACAACATTGTGCTTTTGTAAAATAATTTCAAGCAATCCTCCCCCCAAAAGGTGCTAATTTTAAAATTAAACTAAAATGCTCATATTAGCTATTTAAAACGGTGCGCATCCACGGTGAGGAACGAGCAGAACAGAGTGAACGTTTTTCAGTTAATTCCTACTTCTATAGGAATTCATTTGAAACGCTCGCTCAACCACTATCAATGTCAGTGCGGACTAACATATTTTACTTTCGTTTTTAAGTTGGCAATTCAAAAGC
>NC_137127.1:32814349-33034349 GCF_949319135.1 Squalius cephalus | reverse complement strand
ATTAAAGTTTGATGCGTTGCCACGGCAACAGTATTTAAGATATCAATAAACCTTTCACAGGTCTACATCTGCCGTGTGTCTACATTATACACATAAAGTTTGAAGCAAATCGGGTAAAAATAAGAGGGTGATTTCAAAGCATTTTGAAAGTGACACACTTCCTGCTGCCAGTTGGTGGCGCTATAACTTTGACTCACAATAGTCACATCCATGTGATCGGCCTCTTACAACAAACACACTGCTGAAGTTTAATCAAGATCAGTTAATGTATGCAGAAGTTATAACACACTTCCTGTTTCCATTATTCGCCATAAATTTGTGTCCTCGCCACGGCCAAACCGTTAGAGACATCAAAAATCCGTCCGCAATTTAGCATCCTCAATGTCTTGACTTCATGCTGACTGAGTTTGGAGGCGAATGGATGAGTTCCCTAGGAGGAGTACATTAAATTCCACAGCATGCGTTTCAAAACAACCCATAATAGCCGACTTCCTGTTGGGCTGGCATAAAAAGTAAAAGTACGAAAGTTGTTCGGCCCGATGAGATCTATATGTGTACCGAGTTTCATATTATTACATGCAAGCGTGTCTGATTTATGGACCAAGTTTTCGGACCCTGTTCAAGGGGGCGCTGTCGAGCCCCCCTGCCACGCCCGGGTACCAGCTTCAGCCCGGCCCTGATGGCCGCGGGTTCTGACCCGTGTGCAAAGTTTCAAGAGTTTTCGAGCACGTTAAGGGTCTCAAAAGTGCCCGAAAGGTTGACAGAAAAATAAGAATAATAATAATAATAATAATAAATAATCCTACCGAAAACAATAGGGCCTTCGCCCTTTCAGGGCTTGGGCCCTAATAATCCTACCGGAAACAATAGGGCCTTCGCCCTTTCAGGGCTTGGGCCCTAATAATAAATAATCCTACCGGAAACAATAGGGCCTTCGCCCTTTCAGGGCTTGGGCCCTAAATATAGCTGCGAGCAGCGATTACGGGCCCAAGCCGGTGGCACCGCAACCCCGGTGCCTTTAGTTACCTAAAGGCACCGGGGTGGCGGTGCCGCCAGCTTTGGCCCTTCATCGCTGCTCGCAGCTATATTTATATATATATATATATATATATATATATATATATATATATATATATATATATATATACATATATATCTTTAAAGTATTTTTATCATGTTGAAAAAGTTTGGTGTGAATAAAATAAACCACTTAGGAGGAGTAGCTAAAAACTCAGAGTCTGACATATCCAAAAAATCCACATTCAAACCAAAATATCTGACTTCCTGTTGCTTGGAGCTAATGACTGTAAATTAGAAAGTTGTCCGGCTCGATGAGACCAATATGCGTACTGATTTTTGTAACTGTGGGTAAAAGTAACCCCCCCACTTTTGTCAAAAGCATTTTTAAAGTGACACACTTCCTGCTACCAGTTGGTGGCGCTATAACTTTGACTCACAATAGTTACATCCATCTGACCGGCCGAACACACTGCTGAAGTTTCATCAAGATCAGTTAATGTGTGCAGAAGTTATAACACTTCGTGTTTCTCTTTTCTCGCCATAAATTCGTTTCCTCGCCACGGCCAAACCGTTCGAGATATCAAAAATCCGTCCGCAATTTAGCATCCTCAATGTCTTGACTTCATGCCGACCGAGTTTGGAGGTGAATGGATGAATTTCCTAGGAGGAGTACATCAAATTCCACAGCATGCGTTTCCAAACAACCCATAATAGCTGACTTCCTGTTGGTCTGGCGTAAAACTTAGAGCACGAAAGTTGTTCGGCCCGATGAGATCTATATGTGTACCGAGTTTCATATTATTACATGCAAGCGTGTCTGATTTATGGACAAGTGTTCGGATCCCGTTCCAGGGGGCGCTGTCGAGGCCCCCTGCCACGCCCGGGTACCAGCTTCAGCCCGGCCCTGATGGCCGCGGGTTCTGACCTGTGTGCAAAATTTCAAGAGTTTTCGAGCATGTTAAGGGCCCCAAAAGTGCCCGAAAGGTTGACAAAATAATAATAATAATAATAATTAAAGCTGCAAGCAGCGATGAAAGGGCCCTCGCACCCGTGCCATCAACACTCGGTGCCTTTAGGAAGACAGAGCATGGTTGGGAAATGTACATTTAAGGAGGTATATATAGTAAGAGTATGTCAAAGTCAGTTACAAAATGTTTTGTATAATGGTGATAATAGCATGCTTCATGACTCAGCTAAGTGTTGCTAGCATGTTTAGTCTGTTTCTAGCATGCTTAGTACACAATAATTATGTGGTTAGTACTGCATTACTGTGTTAACCATGTCAGTTTCTGTTGCCAGTAGGTGGCGTTATGACTATAACTGAATATGACCATGGATGTGTGTTCAGGACAGAACTCTTATCAAACGTGTGAAGTTTGGTGCAAATTGGACATTGCCTTCTTGAGTAACAACAAAGTCATGTTTCATTGAATTAGCATTCTTTAGCACTTAGCTAAGTATTGCTAGCATGTTTTAACATGTTTCTAGCATGTATAGAACTCAATGGCATTTTTAACATGTTGCTAGAACGGCATCAAAGTGTTAAACATGTCACTTCCTGTTGCCAGTCGGTGGCGCTATTACTATAACTGAATTTGAGCATAGACATGTGTTCAGGCCATGATTCTTATCAAATGTGTGAAGTTTGGGGCAGATTGGACATTCCATGCCTGAGTTACAGCAAATTCCTATTTAATTGCAGTAATAGCATGCTTTAGCACTTAGCTAAGTG
Source organism: Squalius cephalus (assembly GCF_949319135.1). NCBI lineage: Eukaryota > Metazoa > Chordata > Actinopteri > Cypriniformes > Leuciscidae > Squalius > Squalius cephalus. Next base: position 33,031,597 of record NC_137127.1, on the reverse strand, counting down.
TTTGCTAGCATATTTCTAGTATGTTGCTAACCTGTTTAGCACTTGCTGGCTCTTTTTTATATGTTATTAGGAGACCACAAGAGTGTTAAACATGTAGATGTGTTCAGGCCATGACTCTTATCAAACGTGTGAAGTTTGGGGCAGATTGGACATTCCATGCCTGTGTTACAGCAAATTCCTATTTAATTGCAGCAATAGCATGCTTTAGCACTTAGCTAAGTGTTTGCTAGCATGTTTTAGCATGTTTCTAGTATGTTGTTAGCATGTTTAGCACTTGCTGTCACTTTTTTTATATGTTTTTATATGTCCACAACAGTGTTTAACATGTCACTTCCTGTTGCCAGCAGGTGGCGCTATGACTGTAACTGAATATGAGCATGGTCATGTGTTTAGGACAGAACGTTTATTAAAAGTGTGAAGTTTGGGGCAGATTGGACATTGCCTTCTTGAGTAACAACAACATCCTGTTTCATTGAATTAACATGTTTTAGCACTTAGCTAAGTATTGCTAGCATGTTTTAACATGTTTCTAGCATGTTTAGAAGTCAATGGCATTTTTAACATGTTGCTAGAATGGCATCAACGTGTTAAACATGACACTTCCTGTTACCAGTAGGTGGCGCTATTACTATAACTGAATATTCTCATGTAGATGTGTTCAGGACAGAACGCTTATCAAAAGTGTGAAGTTTGGGGCAGATTGGACATTCCATGCCTGAGTTACAGCAAATTCCTATTTAATTGCAATAATAGCATGCTTTAGCACTTAGCTAAGAGTTTGCTAGCATGTTTTAGCATGCTTCTAGTATGTTGTTAGCATGTTTAGCACTTGCTGGCACTTTTTTATATGTTATTAGGAGTCCATAACAGTGTTAAACATGTCACTTCCTGTTGCCAGCAGGTGGCGCTATGACTATAACTGAATATGAGCATGGTCATGTGTTCAGGACAGAACTCTTATCAAAAGTGTGAAGTTTGGGGCAGATTGGACATTCCATGCCTGAGTTACAGCAACTTCCTGTTTCATGGCGAAACATCGAAATTTGTCAGGCCGCCGAGGACCCGCACTTCGACGAAAACTCAAGATCTTCGCAATTTAACGTCGCAAAGGCCTTAAGATTACACTCACCAAATTTGAAGATGATCAGATTAAAACTGTAGGAGGAGTTCGTTAAAGTACGAGGCCTGAAAATGGCAAAAACTGCACAAAAATCTGAGAGAAAGTTCAAAATGGCTGACTTCCTGTTGTGTTTAGGGCTACGCTCCAAGAGACTTTTTTGTAGGTATTAGGTAATTACATGTATGTACCGAATTTCGTGCACGTACGTGGAACGATGCGGGAGGCGCACTCCGTTGAACTTTTATAGGTGGCGCTATCGAGCCATTTTGCCCCGTCCAATTCTGAAACCTATATCAGATGTAAATTTTCGCCAGTTCTGATGTGTGTGCAAAGTTTCGTGAGTTTTCGAGCATGTTTAGGCCCTCAAAAATGCAATTCAATGCGGAGAAGAATAATAATAATTAAAGCTGCAAGCAGCGATGAAAGGGCCCTCGCACCCGTGCCATCAACACTCGGTGGCTTTAGGAAGGCAGAGCATGGTTGGGAAATGTACATTTAAGGAGGTATATATAGTAAGAGTATGTCAAAGTCAGTTACAAAATGTTTTGTATAATGGTGATAATAGCATGCTTCATGACTCAGCTAAGTGTTGCTAGCATGTTCAGTCTGTTTCTAGCATGCTTAGTACACAATAATTATGTGGTTAGTACTGCATTACTGTGTTAACCATGTCAGTTTCTGTTGCCAGTAGGTGGCGTTATGACTATAACTGAATATGAGCATGGATGTGTGTTCAGGACAGAACTCTTATCAAACATGTGAAGTTTGGTGCAAATTGGACATTGCCTTCTTGAGTAACAACAAAGTCATGTTTCATTGAATTAGCATTCTTTAGAACTTAGCTAAGCATTGTTAGCATGTTTTAACATGTTGCTAGAACGGCATCAACGTGTTAAACATGTCACTTCCTGTTGCCAGTTGGTGGCGCTATTACTATAACTGAACATTCTCATGTAGATGTGTTCAGGCCATGACTCTTATCAAAAGTGTGAAGTTTGGGGCAGATTGGACATTCCATGCCTGAGTTACAGCAAATTCCTATTTAATTGCAATAATAGCATGCTTTAGCACTTGGCTAAGAGTTTGCTAGCATGTTTTAGCATGTTTCTAGTATGTTGTTAGCATGTTTAACACTTGCTGGCACTTTTTTATATGTTATTAGGAGTCCACAACAGTGTTAAACATGTCACTTCCTGTTGCCAGCAGGTGGCGCTATGACTGTAACTGAATATAAGCATGGTCATGTGTTCAGGACAGAACGCTTATCAAAAGTGTGAAGTTTGGGGCAGATTGGACATTCCATGCCTGAGTTACAGCAAATTCATATTTAATTGCAGTAATATCATTCTTTAGCACTTAGCTAAGTGTTTGCTATTATGTTTTAGCATGTCTCTAGTATGTTGGTAGGATGTTTAGCACCTACTGGCATTTTTTTATATGTTATTAGGAGTCAAGAACAGTGTTAAACGTCACTTCCTGTTGCCAGCAGGTGGCGCTATGACTATAACTAAATATGAGCATGGACATGTGTTCAAGAGATAACTCTTATCAAACGTGTGACGTTTGGGGTAGATTGTACATTGCCTTCTTGAGTAACAACAAAGTCCTGTTTCATTGAATTAGCATGCTTTAGCACTTAGCTAAGTATTGCTAGCATGTTTTAATATGTTTCTAGCATGTTTAGAACTCAATGGCATTTTTAACATGTTGCTAGAACGGCATCAACGTGTTAAACATGTCACTTCCTGTTGCCAGTAGGTGGCGCTATTACTATAACTGAATTTGAGCATAGGCATGCGTTCAGGCCATGATTCTTATCAAACATGTGAAGTTTGGGGCAGATTGGACGTTCCATGCCTGAGTTACAGCAAATTCCTATTTAATTGCAGTAATAGCATGCTTTATCACTTAGCTAAGTGTTTGCTAGCATGTTTCTAGTATGTTGCTAACCTGTTTAGCACTTGCTGGCTCTTTTATATATGTTATTAGGAGACCACAACAGTGTTAAACATGTCACTTCCTGTTGACAGCAGGTGGCGCTATTACTATAACTGAATATTCTCATGTAGATGTGTTCAGGCCATGACTCTTATCAAACGTGTGAAGTTTGGGGCAGATTGGACATTCCATGCCTGTGTTACAGCAAATTCCTATTTAATTGCAGCAATAGCATGCTTTAGCACTTAGCTAAGTGTTTGCTAGCATGTTTTAGCATGTTTCTAGTATGTTGTTAGCATGTTTAGCACTTGCTGGCACTTTTTTTATATGTTTTTATATGTCCACAACAGTGTTTAACATGTCACTTCCTGTTGCCAGCAGGTGGCACTATGACTGTAACTGAATATGAGCATGGTCATGTGTTCAGGACAGAACGTTTATTAAAAGTGTGAAGTTTGGCGCATATTGGACATTGCCTTCTTGAGTAACAACAACATCCTGTTTCATTGAATTAGCATGCTTTACCACTTAGCTAAGTATTGCTAGCATGTTTTAACATTAGCTAGCATGTTTTAACATGTTTCTAGCATGTTTAGACCTCAATGGCATTTTTAACATGTTGCTAGAATGGCATCAACGTGTTAAACATGACACTTCCTGTTGCCAGTAGGTGGCGCTATTACTATAACTGAATATTCTCATGTAGATGTGTTCAGGACAGAACGTTTATCAAAAGTGTGAAGTTTGGGGCAGATTGGACATTCCATGCCTGAGTTACAGCAAATTCCTATTTAATTGCAATAATAGCATGCTTTAGCACTTAGCTAAGAGTTTGCTAGCATGTTTTAGCATGCTTCTAGTATGTTGTTAGCATGTTTAGCACTTGCTGGCACTTTTTTATATGTTATTAGGAGTCCATAACAGTGTTAAACATGTCACTTTCTGTTGCCAGCAGGTGGCGCTATGACTATAACTGAATATGAGCATGGCCATGTGTTCAGGACAGAACTCTTATCAAACGTGTGAAGTTTGGGGCAGATTGGACATTCCATGCCTGAGTTACAGCAACTTCCTGTTTCATGGCGAAACATCGAAATTTGTAAGGCCGCCGAGGACCCGCCCTTCGACGAAAACTCAAGATCTTCGCAATTTAACGTCGCAAAGGCCTTAAGATTACACTCACCAAATTTGAAGATGATCAGATTAAAACTGTAGGAGGAGTTCGTTAAAGTACGAGGCCTGAAAATGGCAAAAACTGCACAAAAATCTGAGAGGAAGTTCAAAATGGCTGACTTCCTGTTGTGTTTAGGGCTATGCTCCAAGAGACTTTTTTGTAGGTATTAGGTCATTACACGTATGTACCGAATTTCGTGCACGTACGTTGAACGTTGCGGGAGGCGCACTCCGTTGAACTTTTATAGGTGGCGCTATCGAGCCATTTTGCCCCGTCCAATTCTGAAACCTATATCAGATGTAAATTTTCGCCAGTTCTGACGTGTGTGCAAAGTTTCGTGAGTTTTCGCGCATGTTTAGGCCCTCAAAAATGCAATTCAATGCGGAGAAGAATAATAATAATAATAATTAAAGCTGCAAGCAGCGATGAAAGGGCCCTCGCACCCCTGCCACCGCCACCCGGCGCCTTTAGGAAATGCCTTAAGATTACACTCACCAAATTTGAAGAGGATCAGATCAAAACTGTAGGAGGAGTTTGTTAAAGTACAACATCAGGAAATGGCAAAAACTGCCCAAAATCTGAGAGGAAGTTCAAAATAGCTGACTTCCTGTTGTGTTTAGGGCTACGCGCCAAGAGACTTTTTTGTAGGTATTGGGTCTTTACATGTATGTACTAAATTTCATACCTGTACGTGAAACCAGGAGACGGGGCAAAATATAGGGGCAATAAGTAAGCCATTTTGCCCCACCCAATTTTGAAAACCACATCACACGTAAATTTTCACCACATCTGAAGCATGTGCAAAGTTTCATGATTTTTCGAGCACGTTTTGTATTTGCCACACTTCCTGCTACCAGCAGGTGGCGGTATTGCTATAACCATAATGAGCATGGTCATGTGTTCAGGACAGGACTCTTATCAAACATGTGAAGTTTGGGGCAGATTGAAAAATGTATGGCTGAGTTACTGCAGGCTGTCTGTGGTTGCCTAGCAACATCGGAACTGCAAGCAATATTAATATTGAACTTATCTGATCATGCATATATCACCAAAAGGCCGAAATTGGGTGAACGTTTGTCAGGCCGCCGAGGGCACACTCTTCGACGAAAACTCAAGATCTTCGCAATTTAACGTCGCAAAGGCCTTCAGATTACACTCACCAAATTTGAAGAGGATCAGATCAAAACTGTAGGAGGAGTTCGTTAAAGTACAACATCAGGAAATTACGAAAAATGCCCAAAATCTAGGAGGAAGTTCAAAATAGCTCACTTCCTGTTGTGTTTAGGGCTATGCTCCAAGAGACTTTTTTGTAGGTATTGGGTCATTACATGTATGTACCAAATTTCATACCTGTAAGTGAAACCAGGAGCCGGGGCAAAATGTGGGGGCAATAATTTACCGAATTTGCCCCACCCAATTTTGAAAACCATATCACACGTAAATTTTCACCACTTCTGAAGCGTGTGCAAAGTTTCATGAGTTTTCGAGCATGTTTAGGCCCTCTAAAAAGCGATTCACTTTGGAGAAGAATAATAATAATAATTAAAGCTGCAAGCAGCGATGAAAAGGGCCCTCGCACCCCTGCCACCGCCACCCGGCGCCTTTAGGAAATGCCTTAAGATTACACTCACCAAATTTGAAGAGGATCAGATCAAAACTGTAGGAGGAGTACGTTAAAGTACAACATCAGGAAATTACGAAAAATGTCCAAAATCTAGGAGGAAGTTCAAAATAGATCACTTCCTGTTGTGTTTAGGGCTATGCTCCAAGAGACTTTTCTGTAGGTATTGGGTCAATACATGCATGTACCAAATTTCATACCTGTACGTGAAACCAGGAGCCGGGGCAAAATGTGGGGGCAATAATTTACCGAATTTGCCCCCCCCCCCCAATTCTGAAAACCATATCACACGTAAATTTTCACCACTTCTGAGGCGTGTGCAAAGTTTCATGATTTTTCGAGCAAGTTTTGTATTTGCCACACTTCCTGCTACCAGCAGGTGGCGCTATTGCTATAACCAAATATGAGCATGGTCATGTGTTCAGGACAGGACTCTTATCAAACATGTGAAGTTTGGGACAGATTGGAAATTGTATGGCTGAGTTACTGCAGGCTGTCTGTGGTTGCCTAGCAACATCGGAACTGCATTCAACATTAATATTGAACTTATCTGATCATGCATATATCACCAGAAGGCCGAAATTGGGTGAACGTTTGTCAGGCCGCCGAGGGCACACCCTTCGACGAAAACTCTAGATCTTCGCAATTTAACGTCACAAAGGCCTTAAGATTACACTCACCAAATTTGAAGAGGATCAGATCAAATCTGTAGGAGGAGTTCGTTAAAGTACAACATCAGGAAATTACGAAAAATGCCCAAAATCTAGGAGGAAGTTCAAAATAGCTCACTTCCTGTTGTGTTTAGGGCTATGCTCCAAGAGACTTTTCTGTAGGTATTGGGTCATTACATGTATGTACCAAATTTCATACCTGTACGTGAAACCAGGAGCCGGGGCAAAATGTGGGGGCAATAATTTACCGAATTTGCCCCCCCCAATTCTGAAAACCATATCACACGTAAATTTTCACCACTTCTGAAGCGTGTGCAAAGTTTCATGAGTTTTCGAGCATGTTTAGGCCCTCTAAAAAGCTATTCACTTTGGAGAAGAAGAAGAAGAATAATAATAAACGGAGCAAAAACAATAGGGTCCTCTCACCATCGGTGCTCGGGCCCTAATAATAATAATAATAATTAAAGCTGCAAGCAGCGATGAAAGGGCCCTCGCACCCGTGCCATCAACACTCGTTGGCTTTAGGAAGACAGAGCATGGTTGGGAAATGTACATTTAAGGAGGTATATATAGTAAGAGTATGTCAAAGTCAGTAACAAAATGTTTTGTATAATGGTAATAATAGCATGCTTCATGACTCAGCTAAGTGTTGCTAGCATGTTTAGTCTGTTTCTAGCATGCTTAGTACACAATAATTATGTGGTTAGTACTGCATTACTGTGTTAACCATGTCAGTTTCTGTTGCCAGTAGGTGGCGTTATGACTATAACTGAATATGAGCATGGATGTGTGTTCAGGACAGAACTCTTATCAAACGTGTGAAGTTTGGTGCAAATTGGACATTGCCTTCTTGAGTAACAACAAAGTCATGTTTCATTGAATTAGCATTCTTTAGCACTTAGCTAAGCATTGTTAGCATGTTTTAACATGTTTCTAGCATGTTTAGAACTCAATGGCATTTTTAACATGTTGCTAGAACGACATCAACGTGTTAAACATGTCACTTCCTGTTGCCAGTAGGTGGCGCTATTACTATAACTGAACATTCTCATCTAGGTGTGTTCAGGCCATGACTCTTATCAAAAGTGTGAAGTTTGGGGCAGATTGGACATTCCATGCCTGAGTTACAGCAAATTCCTATTTAATTGCAATAATAGCATGCTTTATCACTTAGCTAAGAGTTTGATAGCATGTTTTAGCATGTTTCTAGTATGTTGTTAGCATGTTTAACACTTGCTGGCACTTTTTTATATGTTATTAGGAGTCCATAACAGTGTTAAACATGTCACTTCCTGTTGCCAGCAGGTGGCGCTATGACTGTAACTGAATATAAGCATGGTCATGTGTTCAGGACAGAACGCTTATCAAAAGTGTGAAGTTTGGGGCAGATCGGACATTCCATGCCTGAGTTACAGCAAATTCCTATTTAATTGCAATAATAGCATGCTTTAGCACTTAGCTAAGAGTTTGCTAGCATGTTTTAGCATTTTTCTAGTATGTTGTTAGCATGTTTAACACTTGCTGGCACTTTTTTATATGTTATTAGGAGTCCATAACCGTGTTAAACATGTCACTTCCTGTTGCCAGCAGGTGGCGCTATGACTGTAACTGAATATAAGCATGGTCATGTGTTCAGGACAGAACGCTTATCAAAAGTGTGAAGTTTGGGGCAGATTGGACATTCCATGCCTGAGTTACAGCAAATTCATATTTAATTGCAGTAATATCATTCTTTAGCACTTAGCTAAGTGTTTGCTAGTATGTTTTAGCATGTCTCTAGTATGTTGGTAGGATGTTTAGCACCTACTGGCATTTTTTTTATATGTTATTAGGAGTCAAGAACAGTGTTAAACGTCACTTCCTGTTGCCAGCAGGTGGCGCTATGACTATAACTAAATATGAGCATGGACATGTGTTCAAGAGATAACTCTTATCAAACGTGTGAAGTTTGGGGTAGATTGTACATTGCCTTCTTGAGTAACAACAAAGTCCTGTTTCATTGAATTAGCATGCTTTAGCACTTAGCTAAGTATTGCTAGCATGTTTTAATATGTTTCTAGCATGTTTCGAACTCAATGGCATTTTTAACATGTTGCTAGAACGGCATCAACGTGTTAAACATGTCACTTCCTGTTGCCAGCAGGTGGCGCTATGACTATAACTGAATATGAGCATGGTCATGTGTTCAGGACAGAACTCTTATCAAACGTGTGAAGTTTGGGGCAGATTGGACATTCCATGCCTGAGTTACAGCAACTTCCTGTTTCATGGCGAAACATCAAAATTTGTCAGGCCGCCGAGGACCCGCCCTTCGACGAAAACTCAAGATCTTCGCAATTTAACGTCGCAAAGGCCTTAAGATTACACTCACCAAATTTGAAGATGATCAGATTAAAACTGTAGGAGGAGTTCGTTAAAGTACGAGGCCTGAAAATGGCAAAAACTGCACAAAAATCTGAGAGGAAGTTGAAAATGGCTGACTTCCTGTTGTGTTTAGGGCTATGCTCCAAGAGACTTTTTTGTAGGTATTAGGTCAATACATGTATGTACCGAATTTCGTGCACGTACGTGGAACGTTGCGGGAGGCGCACTCCGTTGAACTTTTATAGGTGGCGCTATCGAGCCATTTTGCCCCGTCCTATTCTGAAACCTATATCAGATGTAAATTTTCGCCAGTTCTGACGCGTGTGCAAAGTTTTGTGAGTTTTCGAGCATGTTTAGGCCCTCAAAAATGCAATTAAATGCGGAGAAGAATAATAATAATAATAATTAAAGCTGCAAGCAGCGATGAAAGGGCCCTCGCACCCGTGCCATCAACACTCGGTGGCTTTAGGAAGACAGAGCATGGTTGGGAAATGTACATTTAAGGAGGTATATATAGTAAGAGTATGTCAAAGTCAGTTACAAAATGTTTTGTATAATGGTGATAATAGCATGCTTCATGACTCAGCTAAGTGTTGCTAGCATGTTTAGTCTGTTTCTAGCATGCTTAGTACACAATAATTATGTGGTTAGTACTGCATTACGGTGTTAACCATGTCAGTTTCTGTTGCCAGTAGGTGGCGTTATGGCTATAACTGAATATGAGCATGGATGTGTGTTCAGGACAGAACTCTTATCAAACGTGTGAAGTTTGGTGCAAATTGGACATTGCCTTCTTGAGTAACAACAAAGTCATGTTTCATTGAATTAACATTCTTTAGCACTTAGCTAAGCATTGTTAGCATGTTTTAACATGTTTCTAGCATGTTTAGAACTCAATGGCATTTTTAACATGTTGCTAGAACGGCATAAAAGTGTTAAACATGTCACTTCCTGTTGCCAGTAGGTGGCGCTATTACTATAACTGAATTTGAGCATAGACATGTGTTCAGGCCATGATTCTTATCAAATGTGTGAAGTTTGGGGCAGATTGGACATTCCATGCCTGAATTACAGCAAATTCCTATTTAATTGCAATAATAGCATGCTTTAGCACTTAGCTAAGAGTTTGCTAGCATGTTTTAGCATGTTTCTAGTATGTTGTTAGCATGTTTAGCACTTGCTGGCACTTTTTTATATGTTATTAGGAGTCCATAACAGTGTTAAACATGTCACTTCCTGCTGCCAGCAGGTGGCGCTATGACTGTAAGCATGATCATGTGTTCAGGACAGAACGCTTATCAAAAGTGTGAAGTTTGGGGCAGATTGGACATTCCTTGCCTGAGTTACAGCAAATTCATATTTAATTGCAGTAATATCATTCTTTAGCACTTAGCTAAGTGTTTGCTAATATGTTTTAGCAAGTCTCTAGTATGTTGGTAGGATGTTTAGCACCTACTTGCATTTTTTTATATGTTATTAGGAGTCAAGAACAGTGTTAAACGTCACTTCCTGTTGCCAGCAGGTGGCGCTATGACTATAACTAAATATGAGCATGGACATGTGTTCAAGAGATAACTCTTATCAAACGTGTGAAGTTTGGGGTAGACTGTACATTGCCTTCTTGAGTAACAACAAAGTCCTGTTTCATTGAATTAGCATGGTTTAGCACTTAGCTAAGTACTGCTAGCATGTTTTAACATGTTTCTAGCATGTATAGAACTCAATGGCATTTTTAACATGTTGCTAGAACGGCATCAAAGTGTTAAACATGTCACTTCCTGTTGCCAGTAGGTGGTGCTATTACTATAACTGAATTTGAGCATAGACATGTGTTCAGGCCATGATTCTTATCAAATGTGTGAAGTTTGGGGCAGATTGGACATTACATGCCTGAGTTACAGCAAATTCCTATTTAATTGCAGTAATAGCATGCTTTAGCACTTAGCTAAGTGTTTGCTAGCATGTTTCTAGTATGTTGCTAACCTGTTTAGCACTTGTTGGCTCTTTTTTATATGTTATTAGGAGACCACAAGAGTGTTAAACATGTCACTTCCTGTTACCAGTAGGTGGCGCTATTACTATAACTGAATTTTCTCATGTAGATGTGTTCAGGACAGAACGCTTATCAAAAGTGTGAAGTTTGGGGCAGATTGGACATTCCATGCCTGAGTTACAGCAAATTCCTATTTAATTGCAATAATAGCATGCTTTAGCACTTAGCTAAGAGTTTGCTAGCATGTTTTAGCATGCTTCTATTATGTTGTTAGCATGTTTAGCACTTGCTGGCACTTTTTTATATGTTATTAGGAGTCCATATCAGTGTTAAACATGTCACTTCCTGTTGCCAGCAGGTGGCGCTATGACTGTAACTGAATATGAGCATGGTCATGTGTTCAGGACAGAACGCTTATCAAAAGTGTGAAGTTTGGGGCAGATTGGACATTCCATGCCTGAGTTACAGCAACTTCCTGTTTCATGGCGAAACATCGAAATTTGTCAGGCCGCCGAGGACCCGCCCTTTGACGAAAACTCAAGATCTTCGCAATTTAACGTCGCAAAGGCCTTAAGATTACACTCACCAAATTTGAAGATGATCAGATTAAAACTGTAGGAGGAGTTCGTTAAAGTACGAGGCCTGAAAATGGCAAAAACTGCACAAAAATCTGAGAGGAAGTTCAAAATGGCTGACTTCCTGTTGTGTTTAGGGCTATGCTCCAAGAGACTTTTTTGTAGGTATTAGGTCATTACATGTATGTACCGAATTTCGTGCACGTACGTGGAACGTTGCGGGAGGCGCACTCCGTTGAACTTTTATAGGTGGCGCTATCGAGCCATTTTGCCCCGTCCAATTCTGAAACCTATATCAGATGTAAATTTTCGCCAGTTCTGACGCGTGTGCAAAGTTTCGTGAGTTTTCGAGCATGTTTAGGCCCTCAAAAATGCAATTAAATGCGGAGAAGAAGAAGAAGAAGAATAATAATTAAAGCTGCAAGCAGCGATGAAAGGGCCCTCGCACCCGTGCCATCAACACTCAATGGCTTTAGGAAGACAGAGCATGGTTGGGAAATGTACATTTAAGGAGGTATATATAGTAAGAGTATGTCAAAGTAAGTTACAAAATGTTTTGTATAATGGTGATAATAGCATGCTTCATGACTCAGCTAAGTGTTGCTAGCATGTTTAGTCTGTTTCTAGCATGCTTAGTACACAATAATTATGTGGTTAGTACTGCATTACTGTGTTAACCATGTCAGTTTCTGTTGCCAGTAGGTGGCGTTATGACTATAACTGAATATGAGCATGGATGTGTGTTCAGGACAGAACTCTTATCAAACGTGTGAAGTTTGGTGCAAATTGGACATTGCCTTCTTGAGTAACAACAAAGTCATGTTTCATTGAATTAGCATTCTTTAGCACTTAGCTAAGCATTGTTAGCATGTTTTAACATGTTTCTAGCATGTTTAGAACTCAATGGCATTTTTAACATGTTGCTAGAACGGCATCAATGTGTTAAACATGTCACTTCCTGTTGCCAGTAGGTGGCGCTATTACTATAACTGAACATTCTCATGTAGATGTGTTCAGGCCATGACTCTTATTAAAAGTGTGAAGTTTGGGGCAGATTGGACATTCCATGCCTGAGTTACAGCAAATTCCTATTTAATTGCAATAATAGCATGCTTTAGCACTTAGCTAAGAGTTTGCTAGCATGTTTTAGCATGTTTCTAGTATGTTGTTAGCATGTTTAACACTTGCTGGCACTTTTTTATATGTTATTAGGAGTCCATAACAGTGTTAAACATGTCACTTCCTGTTGCCAGCAGGTGGCGCTATGACTGTAACTGAATATAAGCATGGTCATGTGTTCAGGACAGAACGCTTATCAAAAGTGTGAAGTTTGGGGCAGATTGGACATTCCATGCCTGAGTTACAGCAAATTCATATTTAATTGCAGTAATATCATTCTTTAGCACTTAGTTAAGTGTTTGCTAGTATGTTTTAGCATTTCTCTAGTATGTTGGTAGGATGTTTAGCACCTACTGGCATTTTTTTATATGTTATTAGGAGTCATGAACAGTGTTAAACGTCACTTCCTGTTGCCAGCAGGTGGCGCTATGACTATAACTAAATATGAGCATGGACATGTGTTCAAGAGATAACTCTTATCAAACGTGTGAAGTTTGGGGTAGATTGTACATTGCCTTCTTGAGTAACAACAAAGTCCTGTTTCATTGAATTAGCATGCTTTAGCACTTAGCTAAGTATTGCTAGCATGTTTTAATATGTTTCTAGCATGTTTAGAACTCAATGGCATTTTTAACATGTTGCTAGAACGGCATCAACGTGTTAAACATGTCACTTCCTGTTGCCAGTAGGTGGCGCTATTACTATAACTGAATTTGAGCATAGACATGTGTTCAGGCCATGATTCTTATCAAACGTGTGAAGTTTGGGGTAGATTGGACATTCCATGCCTGAGTTACAGCAAATTCCTATTTAATTGCAGTAATAGCATGCTTTAGCACTTAGCTAAGTGTTTGCTAGCATGTTTCTAGTATGTTGCTAACCTGTTTAACACTTGCTGGCTCTTTTTTTATATGTTATTAGGAGACCACAACAGTGTTAAACATGTCACTTCCTGTTGACAGCAGGTGGCGCTATTACTATAACTGAATATTCTCATGTAGATGTGTTCAGGCCATGACTCTTATCAAACGTGTGAAGTTTGGGGCAGATTGGACATTCCATGCCTGAGTTACAGCAAGTTCCTATTTAATTGCAATAATAGCATGCTTTAGCACTTAGCTAAGAGTTTGCTAGCATGTTTTAGCATGCTTCTAGTATGTTGTTAGCATGTTTAGCACTTGCTGGCACTTTTTTATATGTTATTAGGAGTCCATAACAGTGTTAAACATGTCACTTCCTGTTGCCAGCAGGTGGCGCTATGACTATAACTGAATATGAGCATGGTCATGTGTTCAGGACAGAACGCTTATCAAACGTGTGAAGTTTGGGGCAGATTGGACATTCCATGCCTGAGTTACAGCAACTTCCTGTTTCATGGCGAAACATCGAAATTTGTCAGGCCGCCGAGGACCCGCCCTTCGACGAAAACTCAAGATCTTCGCAATTTAACGTCACAAAGGCCTTAAGATTACACTCACCAAATTTGAAGATGATCAGATTAAAACTGTAGGAGGAGTTCGTTAAAGTACGAGGCCTGAAAATGGCAAAAACTGCACAAAAATCTGAGAGGAAGTTCAAAATGGCTGACTTCCTGTTGTGTTTAGGGCTATGCTCCAAGAGACTTTTTTGTAGGTATTAGGTCATTACATGTATGTACCGAATTTTGTGCACGTACGTGGAACGTTGCGGGAGGCGCACTCCGTTGAACTTTTATAGGTGGCGCTATCGAGCCATTTTGCCCCGTCCAATTCTGAAACCTATATCAGATGTAAATTTTCGCCAGTTCTGACGCGTGTGCAAAGTTTTGTGAGTTTTCGAGCATGTTTAGGCCATCAAAAATGCAATTAAATGCGGAGAAGAATAATAATAATAATAATTAAAGCTGCAAGCAGCGATGAAAGGGCCCTCGCACCCGTGCCATCAACACTCGGTGGCTTTAGGAAGACAGAGCATGGTTGGGAAATGTACATTTAAGGAGGTATATATAGTAAGAGTATGTCAAAGTCAGTTACAAAATGTTTTGTATAATGGTGATAATAGCATGCTTCATGACTCAGCTAAGTGTTGCTAGCATGTTTAGTCTGTTTCTAGCATGCTTAGTACACAATAATTATGTGGTTAGTACTGCATTACTGTGTTAACCATGTCAGTTTCTGTTGCCAGTAGGTGGCGTTATGACTATAACTGAATATGAGCATGGATGTGTGTTCAGGACAGAACTCTTATCAAACTTGTGAAGTTTGGTGCAAATTGGACATTGCCTTCTTGAGTAACAACAAAGTCATGTTTCATTGAATTAGCATTCTTTAGCACTTAGCTAAGCATTACTAGCATGTTTTAATATGTTTCTAGCATGTTTAGAACTCAATGGCATTTTTAACATGTTGCTAGAACGGCATCAACGTGTTAAACATGTCACTTCCTGTTGCCAGTAGGTGGCGCTATTACTATAACTGAACATTCTCATGTAGATGTGTTCAGGCCATGACTCTTATCAAAAGTGTGAAGTTTGGGGCAGATTGGACATTCCATGCCTGAGTTACAGCAAATTCCTATTTAATTGCAATAATAGCATGCTTTAGCACTTAGCTAAGAGTTTGCTAGCATGTTTTAGCATGTTTCTAGTATGTTGTTAGCATGTTTAACACTTGCTGGCACTTTTTTATATGTTATTAGGAGTCCATAACAGTGTTAAACATGTCACTTCCTGTTGCCAGCAGGTGGCGCTATTACTGTAACTGAATATAAGCATGGTCATGTGTTCAGGACAGAACGCTTATCAAAAGTGTGAAGTTTGGGGCAGATTGGACATTCCATGCCTGAGTTACAGCAAATTCATATTTAATTGCAGTAATATCATTCTTTAGCACTTAGCTAAGTGTTTGCTAGTATGTTTTATTATGTCTCTAGTATGTTGGTAGGATGTTTAGCATCTACTGGCATTTTTTTATATGTTATTAGGAGTCAAGAACAGTGTTAAACGTCACTTCCTGTTGCCAGCAGGTGGCGCTATGACTATAACTAAATATGAGCATGGACATGTGTTCAAGAGATAACTCTTATCAAACATGTGAAGTTTGGGGTAGATTGTACATTGCCTTCTTGAGTAACAACAAAGTCCTGTTTCATTGAATTAGCATGCTTTAGCACTTAGCTAAGTATTGCTAGCATGTTTTAATATGTTTCTAGCATGTTTAGAACTCAATGGCATTTTTAACATGTTGCTAGAACGGCATCAACGTGTTAAACATGTCACTTCCTGTTGCCAGTAGGTGGCGCTATTACTATAACTGAATTTGAGCATAGACATGTGTTCAGGCCATGATTCTTATCAAACGTGTGAAGTTTAGGGCAGATTGGACATTCCATGCCTGAGTTACAGCAAATTCCTATTTAATTGCAGTAATAGCATGCTTTAGCACTTAACTAAGTGTTTGCTAGCATGTTTCTAGTATGTTGCTAACCTGTTTAGCACTTGCTGGCTCTTTTTTATATGTTATTAGGAGACCACAACAGTGTTAAACATGTCACTTCCTGTTGACAGCAGGTGGCGCTATTACTATAACTGAATATTCTCATGTAGATGTGTTCAGGCCATGACTCTTATCAAACGTGTGAAATTTGGGGCAGATTGGACATTCCATGCCTGTGTTACAGCAAATTCCTATTTAATTGCAGCATTTGCATGCTTTAGCACTTAGCTAAGTGTTTGCTAGCATGTTTTAGCATGTTTCTAGTATGTTGTTAGCATGTTTAGCATTTGCTGGCACTTTTTTATATGTTTTTATATGTCCACAACAGTGTTTAACATGTCACTTCCTGTTGCCAGCAGGTGGCACTATGACTGTAACTGAATATGAGCATGGTCATGTGTTCAGGATAGAACGTTTATTAAAAGTGTGAAGTTTGGCGCAGATTGGACATTGCCTTCTTGAGTAACAACAACATCCTGTTTCATTGAATTAGCATGCTTTAGCACTTAGCTAAGTATTGCTAGCATGTTTTAACATGTTTCTAGCATGTTTAGAAGTCAATGGCATTTTTAACATGTTGCTAGAATGGCATCAACGTGTTAAACATGACACTTCCTGTTACCAGTAGGTGGCGCTATTACTATAACTGAATATTCTCATGTAGATGTGTTCAGTACAGAACGCTTATCAAAAGTGTGAAGTTTGGGGCAGATTGGACATTCCATGCCTGAGTTACAGCAAATTCCTATTTAATTGCAATAATAGCATGCTTTAGCACTTAGCTAAGAGTTTGCTAGCATGTTTTAGCATGCTTCTAGTATGTTGTTAGCATGTTTAGCACTTGCTGGCACTTTTTTATATGTTATTAGGAGTCCATAACAGTGTTAAACATGTCACTTCCTGTTGCCAGCAGGTGGCGCTATGACTATAACTGAATATGAGCATGGTCATGTGTTCAGGACAGAACTCTTATCAAACGTGTGAAGTTTGGGGCAGATTGGACATTCCATGCCTGAGTTACAACAACTTCCTGTTTCATGGCGAAACATCGAAATTTATCAGGCCGCCGAGGACCCGCCCTTTGACGAAAACTCAAGATCTTCGCAATTTAACGTCGCAAAGGCCTTAAGATTACACTCACCAAATTTGAAGATGATCAGATTAAAACTGTAGGAGGAGTTCGTTAAAGTACGAGGCCTGAAAATGGCAAAAACTGCACAAAAATCTGAGAGGAAGTTCAAAATGGCTGACTTCCTGTTGTGTTTAGGGCTATGCTCCAAGAGACTTTTTTGTAGGTATTAGGTCATTACATGTATGTACCGAATTTCGTGCACGTACGTGGAACGTTGCGGGAGGCGCACTCCGTTGAAATTTTATAGGTGGCGCTATCGAGCCATTTTGCCCCGTCCAATTCTGAAACCTATATCAGATGTAAATTTTCGCCAGTTCTGATGCGTGTGCAAAGTTTTGTGAGTTTTCGAGCATGTTTAGGCCCTCAAAAATGCAATTAAATGCGGAGAAGAATAATAATAATAATAATAAACAGAGCAATTCCAAGAGGGTCCTCACACCATCGGTGCTCGGGCCCTAATAAACAGAGCAATTCCAAGAGGGTCCTCACACCATCGGTGCTCGGGCCCTAATAATAATAATAAACAGAGCAATTCCAAGAGGGTCCTCACACCATCGGTGCTCGGGCCCTAATAATAAACAGAGCAATTCCAAGAGGGTCCTCACACCATCGGTGCTCGGGCCCTAATAATAAACAGAGCAATTCCAAGAGGGTCCTCACACCATCGGTGCTCGGGCCCTAATAATAATAATAATAATAATAATAATAATAATTAAAGCTGCAAGCAGCGATGAAAGGGCCCTCGCACCCGTGCCATCAACACTCGGTGGCTTTAGGAAGACAGAGCATGGTTGGGAAATGTACATTTAAGGAGGTATATATAGTAAGAGTATGTCAAAGTCAGTTACAAAATGTTTTGTATAATGGTGATAATAGCATGCTTCATGACTCAGCTAAGTGTTGCTAGCATGTTTAGTGTGTTTCTAGCATGCTTAGTACACAATAATTATGTGGTTAGTACTGCATTACTGTGTTAACCATGTCAGTTTCTGTTGCCAGTAGGTGGCGTTATGACTATAACTGAATATGAGCTTGGATGTGTGTTCAGGACAGAACTCTTATCAAACGTGTGAAGTTTGGTGCAAATTGGACATTGCCTTTTTGAGTAACAACAAAGTCATGTTTCATTGAATTAGCATGCTTTAGCACTTAGCTAAGCATTGTTAGCATGTTTTAACATGTTTCTAGCATGTTTAGAACTCAATGGCATTTTTAACATGTTGCTAGAACGGCATCAACGTGTTAAACATGTCACTTCCTGTTGCCAGTTGGTGGCGCTATTACTATAATTGAATATTCTCATGTAGATGTGTTCAGGCCATGACTCTTATCAAAAGTGTGAAGTTTGGGGCAGATTGGACATTCCATGCCTGAGTTACAGCAAATTCCTATTTAATTGCAATAATAGCATGCTTTAGCACTTGGCTAAGAGTTTGCTAGCATGTTTTAGCATGTTTCTAGTATGTTGTTAGCATGTTTAACACTTGCTGGCACTTTTTTATATGTTATTAGGAGTCCATAACAGTGTTAAACATGTCACTTCCTGTTGCCAGCAGGTGGCGCTATGACTGTAACTGAATATAAGCATGGTCATGTGTTCAGGACAGAACGCTTATCAAAAGTGTGAAGTTTGGGGCAGATTGGACATTCCATGCCTGAGTTACAGCAAATTCATATTTAATTGCAGTAATATCATTCTTTAGCACTTAGCTAAGTGTTTGCTAGTATGTTTTAACATGTCTATAGTATGTTGGTAGGATGTTTAGCACCTACTGGCATTTTTTTATATGTTATTAGGAGTCAAGAACAGTGTTAAACGTCACTTCCTGTTGCCAGCAGGTGGCGCTATGACTATAACTAAATATGAGCATGGACATGTGTTCAAGAGATAACTCTTATCAAACGTGTGACGTTTGGGGTAGATTGTACATTGCCTTCTTGAGTAACAACAAAGTCCTGTTTCATTGAATTAGCATGCTTTAGCACTTAGCTAAGTATTGCTAGTATGTTTTAACATGTTTCTAGCATGTTTAGAAGTCAATGGCATTTTTAACATGTTGCTAGAATGGCATCAACGTGTTAAACATGACACTTCCTTTTACCAGTAGGTGGCGCTATTACTATAACTGAATATTCTCATGTAGATATGTTCAGGACAGAACGCTTATCAAAAGTGTGAAGTTTGGGGCAGATTGGACATTCCATGCCTGAGTTACAGCAAATTCCTATTTAATTGCAATAATAGCATGCTTTAGCACTTAGCTAAGAGTTTGCTAGCATGTTTTAGCATGCTTCTAGTATGTTGTTAGCATGTTTAGCACTTGCTGGCACTTTTTTATATGTTATTAGGAGTCCATAACAGTGTTAAACATGTCACTTCCTGTTGCCAGCAGGTGGCGCTATGACTATAACTGAATATGAGCATGGTCATGTGTTCAGGACAGAACGTTTATTAAAAGTGTGAAGTTTGGCGCAGATTGGACATTGCCTTCTTGAGTAACAACAACATCCTGTTTCATTGAATTAGCATGCTTTAGCACTTAGCTAAGTATTGCTAGTATGTTTTAACATGTTTCTAGCATGTTTAGAAGTCAATGGCATTTTTAACATGTTGCTAGAATGGCATCAACGTGTTAAACATGACACTTCCTGTTACCAGTAGGTGGCGCTATTACTATAACTGAATATTCTCATGTAGATATGTTCAGGACAGAACGCTTATCAAAAGTGTGAAGTTTGGGGCAGATTGGACATTCCATGCCTGAGTTACAGCAAATTCCTATTTAATTGCAATAATAGCATGCTTTAGCACTTAGCTAAGAGTTTGCTAGCATGTTTTAGCATGCTTCTAGTATGTTGTTAGCATGTTTAGCACTTGCTGGCACTTTTTTATATGTTATTAGGAGTCCATAACAGTGTTAAACATGTCACTTCCTGTTGCCAGCAGGTGGCGCTATGACTATAACTGAATATGAGCATGGTCATGTGTTCAGGACAGAACTCTAATCAAATGTGTGAAGTTTGGGGCAGATTGGACATTCCATGCCTGAGTTACAGCAACTTCCTGTTTCATGGCGAAACATCAAAATTTGTCAGGCCGCCGAGGACCCGCCCTTCGACGAAAACTCAAGATCTTCGCAATTTAACGTCGCAAAGGCCTTAAGATTACACTCACCAAATTTGAAGATGATCAGATTAAAACTGTAGGAGGAGTTCGTTAAAGTACGAGGCCTGAAAATGTCAAAAACTGCACAAAAATCTGGGAGGAAGTTCAAAATGGCTGACTTCCTGTTGTGTTTAGGGCTATGCTCCAAGAGACTTTTTTGTAGGTATTAGGTCATTACATGTATGTACCGAATTTCGTGCACGTACGTGGAACGTTGCGGGAGGCGCACTCCGTTGAACTTTTATAGGTGGCGCTATCGAGCCATTTTGCCCCGTCCAATTCTGAAACCTATATCAGATGTAAATTTTCGCCAGTTCTGACGCGTGTGCAAAGTTTCGTGAGTTTTCGAGCATGTTTAGGCCCTCAAAAATGCAATTAAATGCGGAGAATAATAATAATAATAATAATTAAAGCTGCAAGCAGCGATGAAAGGGCCCTCGCACCCGTGCCATCAACACTCGGTGGCTTTAGGAAGGCAGAGCATGGTTGGGAAATGTACATTTAAGGAGGTATATATAGTAAGAGTATGTCAAAGTCAGTTACAAAATGTTTTGTATAATGGTGATAATAGCATGCTTCATGACTCAGCTAAGTGTTGCTAGCATGTTCAGTCTGTTTCTAGCATGCTTAGTACACAATAATTATGTGGTTAGTACTGCATTACTGTGTTAACCATGTCAGTTTCTGTTGCCAGTAGGTGGCGTTATGACTATAACTGAATATGAGCATGGATGTGTGTTCAGGACAGAACTCTTATCAAACATGTGAAGTTTGGTGCAAATTGGACATTGCCTTCTTGAGTAACAACAAAGTCATGTTTCATTGAATTAGCATTCTTTAGAACTTAGCTAAGCATTGTTAGCATGTTTTAACATGTTGCTAGAATGGCATCAACGTGTTAAACATGTCACTTCCTGTTGCCAGTTGGTGGCGCTATTACTATAACTGAACATTCTCATGTAGATGTGTTCAGGCCATGACTCTTATCAAAAGTGTGAAGTTTGGGGCAGATTGGACATTCCATGCCTGAGTTACAGCAAATTCCTATTTAATTGCAATAATAGCATGCTTTAGCACTTGGCTAAGAGTTTGCTAGCATGTTTTAGCATGTTTCTAGTATGTTGTTAGCATGTTTAACACTTGCTGGCACTTTTTTATATGTTATTAGGAGTCCACAACAGTGTTAAACATGTCACTTCCTGTTGCCAGCAGGTGGCGCTATGACTGTAACTGAATATAAGCATGGTCATGTGTTCAGGACAGAACGCTTATCAAAAGTGTGAAGTTTGGGGCAGATTGGACATTCCATGCCTGAGTTACAGCAAATTCATATTTAATTGCAGTAATATCATTCTTTAGCACTTAGCTAAGTGTTTGCTATTATGTTTTAGCATGTCTCTAGTATGTTGGTAGGATGTTTAGCACCTACTGGCATTTTTTTATATGTTATTAGGAGTCAAGAACAGTGTTAAACGTCACTTCCTGTTGCCAGCAGGTGGCGCTATGACTATAACTAAATATGAGCATGGACATGTGTTCAAGAGATAACTCTTATCAAACGTGTGACGTTTGGGGTAGATTGTACATTGCCTTCTTGAGTAACAACAAAGTCCTGTTTCATTGAATTAGCATGCTTTAGCACTTAGCTAAGTATTGCTAGCATGTTTTAATATGTTTCTAGCATGTTTAGAACTCAATGGCATTTTTAACATGTTGCTAGAACGGCATCAACGTGTTAAACATGTCACTTCCTGTTGCCAGTAGGTGGCGCTATTACTATAACTGAATTTGAGCATAGGCATGCGTTCAGGCCATGATTCTTATCAAACATGTGAAGTTTGGGGCAGATTGGACGTTCCATGCCTGAGTTACAGCAAATTCCTATTTAATTGCAGTAATAGCATGCTTTATCACTTAGCTAAGTGTTTGCTAGCATGTTTCTAGTATGTTGCTAACCTGTTTAGCACTTGCTGGCTCTTTTATATATGTTATTAGGAGACCACAACAGTGTTAAACATGTCACTTCCTGTTGACAGCAGGTGGCGCTATTACTATAACTGAATATTCTCATGTAGATGTGTTCAGGCCATGACTCTTATCAAACGTGTGAAGTTTGGGGCAGATTGGACATTCCATGCCTGTGTTACAGCAAATTCCTATTTAATTGCAGCAATAGCATGCTTTAGCACTTAGCTAAGTGTTTGCTAGCATGTTTTAGCATGTTTCTAGTATGTTGTTAGCATGTTTAGCACTTGCTGGCACTTTTTTTATATGTTTTTATATGTCCACAACAGTGTTTAACATGTCACTTCCTGTTGCCAGCAGGTGGCACTATGACTGTAACTGAATATGAGCATGGTCATGTGTTCAGGACAGAACGTTTATTAAAAGTGTGAAGTTTGGCGCATATTGGACATTGCCTTCTTGAGTAACAACAACATCCTGTTTCATTGAATTAGCATGCTTTAGCACTTAGCTAAGTATTGCTAGCATGTTTTAACATGTTTCTAGCATGTTTAGACCTCAATGGCATTTTTAACATGTTGCTAGAATGGCATCAACGTGTTAAACATGACACTTCCTGTTGCCAGTAGGTGGCGCTATTACTATAACTGAATATTATCATGTAGGTGTGTTCAGGACAGAACGCTTATCAAAAGTGTGAAGTTTGGGGCAGATTGGACATTCCATGCCTGAGTTACAGCAAATTCCTATTTAATTGCAATAATAGCATGCTTTAGCACTTAGCTAAGAGTTTGCTAGCATGTTTTAGCATGCTTCTAGTATGTTGTTAGCATGTTTCGCACTTGCTGGCACTTTTTTATATGTTATTAGGAGTCCATAACAGTGTTAAACATGTCACTTCCTGTTGCCAGCAGGTGGCGCTATGACTATAACTGAATATGAGCATGGCCATGTGTTCAGGACAGAACTCTTATCAAACGTGTGAAGTTTGGGGGAGATTGGACATTCCATGCCTGAGTTACAGCAACTTCCTGTTTCATGGCGAAACATCGAAATTTGTAAGGCCGCCGAGGACCCGCCCTTCGACGAAAACTCAAGATCTTCGCAATTTAACGTCGCAAAGGCCTTAAGATTACACTCACCAAATTTGAAGATGATCAGATTAAAACTGTAGGAGGAGTTCGTTAAAGTACGAGGCCTGAAAATGGCAAAAACTGCACAAAAATCTGAGAGGAAGTTCAAAATGGCTGACTTCCTGTTGTGTTTAGGGCTATGCTCCAAGAGACTTTTTTGTAGGTATTAGGTCATTACACGTATGTACCGAATTTCGTGCACGTACGTGGAACGTTGCAGGAGGCGCACTCCGTTGAACTTTTATAGGTGGCGCTATCGAGCCATTTTGCCCCGTCCAATTCTGAAACCTATATCAGATGTAAATTTTCGCCAGTTCTGACGCGTGTGCAAAGTTTCGTGAGTTTTCGCGCATGTTTAGGCCCTCAAAAATGCAATTCAATGCGGAGAAGAATAATAATAATAATAATTAAAGCTGCAAGCAGCGATGAAAGGGCCCTCGCACCCGTGCCATCAACACTCGGTTGTTTTAGGAAGACAGAGCATGGTTGGGAAATATACATTTAAGGAGGTATATATAGTAATAGTATGTCAAAGTCAGTTACAAAATGTTTTGTATAATGGTGATAATAGCATGCTTCATGACTCTGTTTCTAGCATGCTCAGTACACAATAATTATGTGGTTAGTACTGCATTACTGTGTTAACCATGTCAGTTTCTGTTGCCAGTAGGTGGCGTTATGACTATAACTGAATATGAGCATGGATGTGTGTTCAGGACAGAACTCTTATCAAACGTGTGAAGTTTGGTGCAAATTGGACATTGCCTTCTTGAGTAACAACAAAGTCATGTTTCATTGAATTAGCATTCTTTAGCACTTAGCTAAGCATTGTTAGCATGTTTTAACATGTTTCTAGCATGTTTAGAACTCAATGGCATTTTTAACATGTTGCTAGAACGGCATCAACGTGTTAAACATGTCACTTCCTGTTGCCAGTAGGTGGCGCTATTACTATAACTGAACATTCTCATGTAGATGTGTTCAGGCCATGACTCTTATCAAAAGTGTGAAGTTTGGGGCAGATTGGACATTCCATGCCTGAGTTACAGCAAATTCCTATTTAATTGCAATAAAAGCATGCTTTAGCACTTAGCTAAGAGTTTGCTAACATGTTTTAGCATGTTTCTAGTATGTTGTTAACATGTTTAACACTTGCTGGCACTTTTTTATATGTTATTAGGAGTCCATAACAGTGTTAAACATGTCACTTCCTGTTGCCAGCAGGTGGCGCTATGACTGTAACTGAATATAAGCATGGTCATGTGTTCAGGACAGAACGCTTATCAAACGTGTGAAGTTTGACGCAGATTGGACATTCCATGCCTGAGTTACAGCAAATTCATATTTAATTGCAGTAATATCATTTTTTAGCACTTAGCTAAGTGTTTGCTAGTATGTTTTAACATGTCTCTAGTATGTTGTTAGCATGTTTAGCATTTGATGGCACTTTTTTTTATATGTTTTTATATGTCCACAACAGTGCTTAACATGTCACTTCCTGTTGCCAGCAGGTGGCACTATGACTGTAACTGAATATGAGCATGGTCATGTGTTCCGGACAGAACGTTTATTAAAAGTGTGAAGTTTGGTGCAGAATGGACATTGCCTTCTTGCGTAACAACAACATCCTGTTTCATTGAATTAGCATGCTTTAGCACTTAGCTAAGTATTGCTAGCATGTTTTAACATGTTTCTAGCATGTTTAGAAGTCAATGGCATTTTTAACATGTTGCTAGAATGGCATCAACGTGTTAAACATGACACTTCCTGTTACCAGTAGGTGGCGCTATTACTATAACTGAATATTCTAATGTAGATGTGTTCAGGACAGAACGCTTATCAAAAGTGTGAAGTTTGGGGCAGATTGGACATTCCATGCCTGAGTTACAGCAAATTCCTATTTAATTGCAATAATAGCATGCTTTAGCACTTAGCTAAGAGTTTGCTAGCATGTTTTAGCATGCTTCTAGTATGTTGTTAGCATGTTTAGCACTTGCTGGCACTTTTTTATATGTTATTAGGAGTCCATAACAGTGTTAAACATGTCACTTCCTGTTGCCAGCAGGTGGCGCTATGACTATAACTGAATATGAGCATGGTCATGTGTTCAGGACAGAACTCTTATCAAACGTGTGAAGTTTGGGGCAGATTGGACATTCCATGCCTGAGTTACAGCAACTTCCTGTTTCATGGCGAAACATCGAAATTTGTCAGGCCGCCGAGGACCCGCCCTTCGACGAAAACTCAAGATCTTCGCAATTTAACGTCGCAAAGGCCTAAAGATTACACTCACCAAATTTGAAGATGATCAGATTAAAACTGTAGGAGGAGTTCGTTAAAGTACAAGGCCTGAAAATGGCAAAAACTGCACAAAAATCTGAGAGGAAGTTCAAAATGGCTGACTTCCTGTTGTGTTTAGGGCTATGCTCCAAGAGACTTTTTTGTAGGTATTAGGTCATTACATGTATGTACCGAATTTCGTGCACGTACGTGGAACGTTGCAGGAGGCGCACTCCGTTGAACTTTTATAGGTGGCGCTATCGAGCCATTTTGCCCCGTCCAATTCTGAAACCTATATCAGATGTAAATTTTCGCCAGTTCTGACGCGTGTGCAAAGTTTTGTGAGTTTTCGAGCATGTTTAGGCCCTCAAAAATGCAATTAAATGCGGAGAAGAATAATAATAATAATAATAAACAGAGCAATTCCAAGAGGGTCCTCACACCATCGGTGCTCGGGCCCTAATAAACAGAGCAATTCCAAGAGGGTCCTCACACCATCGGTGCTCGGGCCCTAATAATAATAATAATAATAATAAACAGAGCAATTCCAAGAGGGTCCTCACACCATCGGTGCTCGGGCCCTAATAATAATAAACAGAGCAATTCCAAGAGGGTCCTCACACCATCGGTGCTCGGGCCCTAATAATAATAATAATTAAAGCTGCAAGCAGCGATGAAAGGGCCCTCGCACCCGTGCCATCAACACTCGGTGGCTTTAGGAAGACAGAGCATGGTTGGGAAATGTACATTTAAGGAGGTATATATAGTAAGAGTATGTCAAAGTCAGTTACAAAATGTTTTGTATAATGGTGATAATAGCATGCTTCATGACTCAGCTAAGTGTTGCTAGCATGTTTAGTGTGTTTCTAGCATGCTTAGTACACAATAATTATGTGGTTAGTACTGCATTACTGTGTTAACCATGTCAGTTTCTGTTGCCAGTAGGTGGCGTTATGACTATAACTGAATATGAGCTTGGATGTGTGTTCAGGACAGAACTCTTATCAAACGTGTGAAGTTTGGTGCAAATTGGACATTGCCTTCTTGAGTAACAACAAAGTCATGTTTCATTGAATTAGCATGCTTTAGCACTTAGCTAAGCATTGTTAGCATGTTTTAACATGTTTCTAGCATGTTTAGAACTCAATGGCATTTTTAACATGTTGCTAGAACGGCATCAACGTGTTAAACATGTCACTTCCTGTTGCCAGTTGGTGGCGCTATTACTATAATTGAACATTCTCATGTAGATGTGTTCAGGCCATGACTCTTATCAAAAGTGTGAAGTTTGGGGCAGATTGGACATTCCATGCCTGAGTTACAGCAAATTCCTATTTAATTGCAATAATAGCATGCTTTAGCACTTGGCTAAGAGTTTGCTAGCATGTTTTAGCATGTTTCTAGTATGTTGTTAGCATGTTTAACACTTGCTGGCACTTTTTTATATGTTATTAGGAGTCCATAACAGTGTTAAACATGTCACTTCCTGTTGCCAGCAGGTGGCGCTATGACTGTAACTGAATATAAGCATGGTCATGTGTTCAGGACAGAACGCTTATCAAAAGTGTGAAGTTTGGGGCAGATTGGACATTCCATGCCTGAGTTACAGCAAATTCCTATTTAATTGCAATAATAGCATGCTTTAGCACTTAGCTAAGAGTTTGCTAGCATGTTTTAGCATGTTTCTAGTATGTTGTTAGCATGTTTAGCACTTGCTGGCACTTTTTGATATGTTATTAGGAGTCCATAACAGTGTTAAACATGTCACTTCCTGTTTCCAGCAGGTGGCGCTATGACTGTAACTGAATATGAGCATGGCCATGTGTTCAGTACAGAATGCTTATCAAAAGTGTGAAGTTTGGGGCAGATTGGACATTCCATGCCTGAGTTACAGCAAATTCATATTTAAGTGCAGTAATATCATTCTTTAGCACTTAACTAAGTGTTTGCTAGTATGTTTTAGCATGTCTCTAGTATGTTGGTAGGATGTTTAGCACCTACTGGCATTTTTTTTATATGTTATTAGGAGTCAAGAACAGTATTAAACGTCACTTCCTGTTGCCAGCAGGTGGCACTATGACTGTAACTAAATATGAGCATGGACATGTGTTCAAGAGATAACTCTTATCAAACGTGTGAATTTTGGGGTAGATTGTACATTGCCTTCTTGAGTAACAACAAAGTCCTGTTTCATTGAATTAGCATGCTTTAGCACTTAGCTAAGTATTGCTAGCATGTTTTAACCTGTTTCTAGCATGTTTAGAACTCAATGGCATTTTTAACATGTTGCTAGAACGGCATCAACGTGTTAAACATGTCACTTCCTGTTGCCAGTAGGTGGCGCTATTACTATAACTGAATTTGAGCATAGACATGTGTTCAGGCCATGATTCTTATCAAACGTGTGAAGTTTGGGGCAGATTGGACATTCCATGCCTGAGTTACAGCAAATTCCTATTTAATTGCAGTAATAGCATGCTTTAACACTTAGCTAAGTGTTTGCTAGCATGTTTCTAGTATGTTGCTAACCTGTTTAGCACTTGCTGGCTCTTTTTTATATGTTATTAGGAGACCACAACAGTGTTAAACATGTCATTTCCTGTTGACAGCAGGTGGCGCTATTACTATAACTGAATATTCTCATGTAGATGTGTTCAGGCCATGACTCTTAGCAAACGTGTGAAGTTTGGGGCAGATTGGACATTCCATGCCTGTGTTACAGCAAATTCCTATTTAATTGCAGCAATAGCATGCTTTAGCACTTAGCTAAGTGTTTGCTAGCATGTTTTAGCATGTTTCTAGTATGTTGTTAGCATGTTTAGCACTTGCTGGCACTTTTTTTATATGTTTTTATATGTCCACAACAGTGTTTAACATGTCACTTCCTGTTGCCAGCAGGTGGCACTATGACTGTAACTGAATATGAGCATGGTCATGTGTTCAGGACAGAACGTTTATTAAAAGTGTGAAGTTTGGCGCATATTGGACATTGCCTTCTTGAGTAACAACAACATCCTGTTTCATTGAATTAGCATGCTTTACCACTTAGCTAAGTATTGCTAGCATGTTTTAACATTAGCTAGCATGTTTTAACATGTTTCTAGCATGTTTAGACCTCAATGGCATTTTTAACATGTTGCTAGAATGGCATCAACGTGTTAAACATGACACTTCCTGTTGCCAGTAGGTGGCGCTATTACTATAACTGAATATTCTCATGTAGATGTGTTCAGGACAGAACGCTTATCAAAAGTGTGAAGTTTGGGGCAGATTGGACATTCCATGCCTGAGTTACAGCAAATTCCTATTTAATTGCAATAATAGCATGCTTTAGCACTTAGCTAAGAGTTTGCTAGCATGTTTTAGCATGCTTCTAGTATGTTGTTAGCATGTTTAGCACTTGCTGGCACTTTTTTATATGTTATTAGGAGTCCATAACAGTGTTAAACATGTCACTTCCTGTTGCCAGCAGGTGGCGCTATGACTATAACTGAATATGAGCATGGCCATGTGTTCAGGACAGCACTCTTATCAAACGTGTGAAGTTTGGGGCAGATTGGACATTCCATGCCTGAGTTACAGCAACTTCCTGTTTCATGGCGAAACATCGAAATTTGTAAGGCCGCCGAGGACCCGCCCTTCGACGAAAACTCAAGATCTTCGCAATTTAACGTCGCAAAGGCCTTAAGATTACACTCACCAAATTTGAAGATGATCAGATTAAAACTGTAGGAGGAGTTCGTTAAAGTACGAGGCCTGAAAATGGCAAAAACTGCACAAAAATCTGAGAGGAAGTTCAAAATGGCTGACTTCCTATTGTGTTTAGGGCTATGCTCCAAGAGACTTTTTTGTAGGTATTAGGTCATTACACGTATGTACCGAATTTCGTGCACGTACGTGGAACGTTGCGGGAGGCGCACTCTGTTGAACTTTTATAGGTGGCGCTATCGAGCCATTTTGCCCTGTCCAATTCTGAAACCTATATCAGATGTAAATTTTCGCCAGTTCTGACGCGTGTGCAAAGTTTCGTGAGTTTTCGCGCATGTTTAGGCCCTCAAAAATGCAATTCAATGCGGAGAAGAATAATAATAATAATAATAATAATAATAATAATAATTAAAGCTGCAAGCAGCGATGAAAGGGCCCTCGCACCCGTGCCATCAACACTCGGTGGCTTTAGGAAGGCAGAGCATGGTTGGGAAATGTACATTTAAGGAGGTATATATAGTAAGAGTATGTCAAAGTCAGTTACAAAATGTTTTGTATAATGGTGATAATAGCATGCTTCATGACTCAGCTAAGTGTTGCTAGCATGTTCAGTCTGTTTCTAGCATGCTTAGTACACAATAATTATGTGGTTAGTACTGCATTACTGTGTTAACCATGTCAGTTTCTGTTGCCAGTAGGTGGCGTTATGACTATAACTGAATATGAGCATGGATGTGTGTTCAGGACAGAACTCTTATCAAACATGTGAAGTTTGGTGCAAATTGGACATTGCCTTCTTGAGTAACAACAAAGTCATGTTTCATTGAATTAGCATTCTTTAGAACTTAGCTAAGCATTGTTAGCATGTTTTAACATGTTGCTAGAACGGCATCAACGTGTTAAACATGTCACTTCCTGTTGCCAGTTGGTGGCGCTATTACTATAACTGAACATTCTCATGTAGATGTGTTCAGGCCATGACTCTTATCAAAAGTGTGAAGTTTGGGGCAGATTGGACATTCCATGCCTGAGTTACAGCAAATTCCTATTTAATTGCAATAATAGCATGCTTTAGCACTTGGCTAAGAGTTTGCTAGCATGTTTTAGCATGTTTCTAGTATGTTGTTAGCATGTTTAACACTTGCTGGCACTTTTTTATATGTTATTAGGAGTCCACAACAGTGTTAAACATGTCACTTCCTGTTGCCAGCAGGTGGCGCTATGACTGTAACTGAATATAAGCATGGTCATGTGTTCAGGACAGAACGCTTATCAAAAGTGTGAAGTTTGGGGCAGATTGGACATTCCATGCCTGAGTTACAGCAAATTCATATTTAATTGCAGTAATATCATTCTTTAGCACTTAGCTAAGTGTTTGCTATTATGTTTTAGCATGTCTCTAGTATGTTGGTAGGATGTTTAGCACCTACTGGCATTTTTTTATATGTTATTAGGAGTCAAGAACAGTGTTAAACGTCACTTCCTGTTGCCAGCAGGTGGCGCTATGACTATAACTAAATATGAGCATGGACATGTGTTCAAGAGATAACTCTTATCAAACGTGTGACGTTTGGGGTAGATTGTACATTGCCTTCTTGAGTAACAACAAAGTCCTGTTTCATTGAATTAGCATGCTTTAGCACTTAGCTAAGTATTGCTAGCATGTTTTAATATGTTTCTAGCATGTTTAGAACTCAATGGCATTTTTAACATGTTGCTAGAACGGCATCAACGTGTTAAACATGTCACTTCCTGTTGCCAGTAGGTGGCGCTATTACTATAACTGAATTTGAGCATAGGCATGCGTTCAGGCCATGATTCTTATCAAACATGTGAAGTTTGGGGCAGATTGGACGTTCCATGCCTGAGTTACAGCAAATTCCTATTTAATTGCAGTAATAGCATGCTTTATCACTTAGCTAAGTGTTTGCTAGCATGTTTCTAGTATGTTGCTAACCTGTTTAGCACTTGCTGGCTCTTTTATATATGTTATTAGGAGACCACAACAGTGTTAAACATGTCACTTCCTGTTGACAGCAGGTGGCGCTATTACTATAACTGAATATTCTCATGTAGATGTGTTCAGGCCATGACTCTTATCAAACGTGTGAAGTTTGGGGCAGATTGGACATTCCATGCCTGTGTTACAGCAAATTCCTATTTAATTGCAGCAATAGCATGCTTTAGCACTTAGCTAAGTGTTTGCTAGCATGTTTTAGCATGTTTCTAGTATGTTGTTAGCATGTTTAGCACTTGCTGGCACTTTTTTTATATGTTTTTATATGTCCACAACAGTGTTTAACATGTCACTTCCTGTTGCCAGCAGGTGGCACTATGACTGTAACTGAATATGAGCATGGTCATGTGTTCAGGACAGAACGTTTATTAAAAGTGTGAAGTTTGGCGCATATTGGACATTGCCTTCTTGAGTAACAACAACATCCTGTTTCATTGAATTAGCATGCTTTAGCACTTAGCTAAGTATTGCTAGCATGTTTTAACATGTTTCTAGCATGTTTAGACCTCAATGGCATTTTTAACATGTTGTTAGAATGGCATCAACGTGTTAAACATGACACTTCCTGTTGCCAGTAGGTGGCGCTATTACTATAACTGAATATTATCATGTAGATGTGTTCAGGACAGAACGCTTATCAAAAGTGTGAAGTTTGGGGCAGATTGGACATTCCATGCCTGAGTTACAGCAAATTCCTATTTAATTGCAATAATAGCATGCTTTAGCACTTAGCTAAGAGTTTGCTAGCATGTTTTAGCATGCTTCTAGTATGTTGTTAGCATGTTTCGCACTTGCTGGCACTTTTTTATATGTTATTAGGAGTCCATAACAGTGTTAAACATGTCACTTCCTGTTGCCAGCAGGTGGCGCTATGACTATAACTGAATATGAGCATGGCCATGTGTTCAGGACAGAACTCTTATCAAACGTGTGAAGTTTGGGGGAGATTGGACATTCCATGCCTGAGTTACAGCAACTTCCTGTTTCATGGCGAAACATCGAAATTTGTAAGGCCGCCGAGGACCCGCCCTTCGACGAAAACTCAAGATCTTCGCAATTTAACGTCGCAAAGGCCTTAAGATTACACTCACCAAATTTGAAGATGATCAGATTAAAACTGTAGGAGGAGTTCGTTAAAGTACGAGGCCTGAAAATGGCAAAAACTGCACAAAAATCTGAGAGGAAGTTCAAAATGGCTGACTTCCTGTTGTGTTTAGGGCTATGCTCCAAGAGACTTTTTTGTAGGTATTAGGTCATTACACGTATGTACCGAATTTCGTGCACGTACGTGGAACGTTGCAGGAGGCGCACTCCGTTGAACTTTTATAGGTGGCGCTATCGAGCCATTTTGCCCCGTCCAATTCTGAAACCTATATCAGATGTAAATTTTCGCCAGTTCTGACGCGTGTGCAAAGTTTCGTGAGTTTTCGCGCATGTTTAGGCCCTCAAAAATGCAATTCAATGCGGAGAAGAATAATAATAATAATAATAAACAGAGCAATTCCAAGAGGGTCCTCACACCATCGGTGCTCGGGCCCTAATAAACAGAGCAATTCCAAGAGGGTCCTCACACCATCGGTGCTCGGGCCCTAATAATAATTAAAGCTGCAAGCAGCGATGAAAGGGCCCTCGCACCCGTGCCATCAACACTCGGTGGCTTTAGGAAGGCAGAGCATGGTTGGGAAATGTACATTTAAGGAGGTATATATAGTAAGAGTATGTCAAAGTCAGTTACAAAATGTTTTGTATAATGGTGATAATAGCATGCTTCATGACTCAGCTAAGTGTTGCTAGCATGTTCAGTCTGTTTCTAGCATGCTTAGTACACAATAATTATGTGGTTAGTACTGCATTACTGTGTTAACCATGTCAGTTTCTGTTGCCAGTAGGTGGCGTTATGACTATAACTGAATATGAGCATGGATGTGTGTTCAGGACAGAACTCTTATCAAACATGTGAAGTTTGGTGCAAATTGGACATTGCCTTCTTGAGTAACAACAAAGTCATGTTTCATTGAATTAGCATTCTTTAGAACTTAGCTAAGCATTGTTAGCATGTTTTAACATGTTGCTAGAACGGCATCAACATGTTAAACATGTCACTTCCTGTTGCCAGTTGGTGGCGCTATTACTATAACTGAACATTCTCATGTAGATGTGTTCAGGCCATGACTCTTATCAAAAGTGTGAAGTTTGGGGCAGATTGGACATTCCATGCCTGAGTTACAGCAAATTCCTATTTAATTGCAATAATAGCATGCTTTAGCACTTGGCTAAGAGTTTGCTAGCATGTTTTAGCATGTTTCTAGTATGTTGTTAGCATGTTTAACACTTGCTGGCACTTTTTTATATGTTATTAGGAGTCCATAACAGTGTTAAACATGTCACTTCCTGTTGCCAGCAGGTGGCGCTATGACTGTAACTGAATATAAGCATGGTCATGTGTTCAGGACAGAACGCTTATCAAAAGTGTGAAGTTTGGGGCAGATTGGACATTCCATGCCTGAGTTACAGCAAATTCATATTTAATTGCAGTAATATCATTCTTTAGCACTTAGCTAAGTGTTTGCTAGTATGTTTTAGCATGTCTCTAGTATGTTGGTAGGATGTTTAACACCTACTGGCATTTTTTTATATGTTATTAGGAGTCAAGAACAGTGTTAAACGTCACTTCCTGTTGCCAGCAGGTGGCGCTATGACTATAACTAAATATGAGCATGGACATGTGTTCAAGAGATAACTCTTATCAAACATGTGACGTTTGGGGTAGATTGTACATTGCCTTCTTGAGTAACAACAAAGTCCTGTTTCATTGAATTAGCATGCTTTAGCACTTAGCTAAGTATTGCTAGCATGTTTTAATATGTTTCTAGCATGTTTAGAACTCAATGGCATTTTTAACATGTTGCTAGAACGGCATCAACGTGTTAAACATGTCACTTCCTGTTGCCAGTAGGTGGCGCTATTACTATAACTGAATTTGAGCATAGACATGCGTTCAGGCCATGATTCTTATCAAACATGTGAAGTTTGGGGCAGATTGGACATTCCATGCCTGAGTTACAGCAAATTCCTATTTAATTGCAGTAATAGCATGCTTTAGCACTTAGCTAAGTGTTTGCTAGCATGTTTCTAGTATGTTGCTAACCTGTTTAGCACTTGCTGGCTCTTTTATATATGTTATTAGGAGACCACAACAGTGTTAAACATGTCACTTCCTGTTGACAGCAGGTGGCGCTATTACTATAACTGAATATTCTCATGTAGATGTATTCAGGCCATGACTCTTATCAAACGTGTGAAGTTTGGGGCAGATTGGACATTCCATGCCTGTGTTACAGCAAATTCCTATTTAATTGCAGCAATAGCATGCTTTAGCACTTAGCTAAGTGTTTGCTAGCATGTTTTAGCATGTTTCTAGTATGTTGTTAGCATGTTTAGCACTTGCTGGCACTTTTTTTATATGTTTTTATATGTCCACAACAGTGTTTAACATGTCACTTCCTGTTGCCAGCAGGTGGCACTATGACTGTAACTGAATATGAGCATGGTCATGTGTTCAGGACAGAACGTTTATTAAAAGTGTGAAGTTTGGCGCAGATTGGACATTGCCTTCTTGAGTAACAACAACATCCTGTTTCATTGAATTAGCATGCTTTAGCACTTAGCTAAGTATTGCTAGCATGTTTTAACATGTTTCTAGCATGTTTAGAAGTCAATGGCATTTTTAACATGTTGCTAGAATGGCATCAACGTGTAAAACATGACACTTCCTGTTACCAGTAGGTGGCGCTATTACTATAACTGAATATTCTCATGTAGATATGTTCAGGACAGAACGCTTATCAAAAGTGTGAAGTTTGGGGCAGATTGGACATTCCATGCCTGAGTTACAGCAAATTCCTATTTAATTGCAATAATAGCATACTTTAGCACTTAGCTAAGAGTTTGCTAGCATGTTTTAGCATGCTTCTAGTATGTTGTTAGCATGTTTAGCACTTGCTGGCACTTTTTTATATGTTATTAGGAGTCCATAACAGTGTTAAACATGTCACTTCCTGTTGCCAGCAGGTGGCGCTATGACTATAACTGAATATGAGCATGGTCATGTGTTCAGGACAGAACTCTAATCAAATGTGTGAAGTTTGGGGCAGATTGGACATTCCATGCCTGAGTTACAGCAACTTCCTGTTTCATGGCGAAACATCAAAATTTGTCAGGCCGCCGAGGACCCGCCCTTCGACGAAAACTCAAGATCTTCGCAATTTAACGTCGCAAAGGCCTTAAGATTACACTCACCAAATTTGAAGATGATCAGATTAAAACTGTAGGAGGAGTTCGTTAAAGTACGAGGCCTGAAAATGTCAAAAACTGCACAAAAATCTGGGAGGAAGTTCAAAATGGCTGACTTCCTGTTGTGTTTAGGGCTATGCTCCAAGAGACTTTTTTGTAGGTATTAGGTCATTACATGTATGTACCGAATTTCGTGCACGTACGTGGAACGTTGCGGGAGGCGCACTCCGTTGAACTTTTATAGGTGGCGCTATCGAGCCATTTTGCCCCGTCCAATTCTGAAACCTATATCAGATGTAAATTTTCGCCAGTTCTGACGCGTGTGCAAAGTTTTGTGAGTTTTCGAGCATGTTTAGGCCCTCAAAAATGCAATTAAATGCGGAGAATAATAATAATAATAATAATAATTAAAGCTGCAAGCAGCGATGAAAGGGCCCTCGCACCCCTGCCACCGCCACCCGGCGCCTTTAGGAAATGCCTTAAGATTACACTCACCAAATTTGAAGAGGATCAGATCAAAACTGTAGGAGGAGTTTGTTAAAGTACAACATCAGGAAATGGCAAAAACTACCCAAAATCTGAGAGGAAGTTCAAAATAGCTGACTTCCTGTTGTGTTTAGGGCTACACGCCAAGAGACTTTTTTGTAGGTATTGGGTCTTTACATGTATGTACCAAATTTCATACCTGTACGTGAAATCAGGAGCCGGGGCAAAATATAGGGGCAATAAGTAAGCCATTTTGCCCCACCCAATTTTGAAAACCACATCACACGTAAATTTTCACCACATCTGAAGCATGTGCAAAGTTTCATGATTTTTCGAGCACGTTTTGTATTTGCCACACTTCCTGCTACCAGCAGGTGGCGCTATTGCTATAACCATAATGAGCATGGTCATGTGTTCAGGACAGGACTCTTATCAAACATGTGAAGTTTGGGGCAGATTGAAAAATGTATGGCTGAGTTACTGCAGGCTGTCTGTGGTTGCCTAGCAACACCGGAACTGTAAGCAACATTATTATTGAACTTATCTGATCATGCATATATCACCAAAAGGCCGATTTTGTGTGAAAGTTTGTCAGGCCGCCGAGGGCACACCCTTCGACGAAAACTCAAGATCTTCGCAATTTAACGTCGCAAAGGCCTTCAGATTACACTCACCAAATTTGAAGAGGATCAGATCAAAACTGTAGGAGGAGTTCGTTAAAGTACAACATCAGGAAATTACGAAAAATGCCCAAAATCTAGGAGGAAGTTCAAAATAGCTCACTTCCTGTTGTGTTTAGGGCTATGCTCCAAGAGACTTTTTTGTAGGTATTGGGTCATTACATGTATGTACCAAATTTCATACCTGTAAGTGAAACCAGGAGCCGGGGCAAAATGTGGGGGCAATAATTTACCGAATTTGCCCCACCCAATTTTGAAAACCATATCACACGTAAATTTTCACCACTTCTGAAGCGTGTGCAAAGTTTCATGAGTTTTCGAGCATGTTTAGGCCCTCTAAAAAGCGATTCACTTTGGAGAAGAATAATAATAATAATTAAAGCTGCAAGCAGCGATGAAAAGGGCCCTCGCACCCCTGCCACCGCCACCCGGCGCCTTTAGGAAATGCCTTAAGATTACACTCACCAAATTTGAAGAGGATCAGATCAAAACTGTAGGAGGAGTACGTTAAAGTACAACATCAGGAAATTACGAAAAATGTCCAAAATCTTGGAGGAAGTTCAAAATAGATCACTTCCTGTTGTGTTTAGGGCTATGCTCCAAGAGACTTTTCTGTAGGTATTGGGTCAATACATGCATGTACCAAATTTCATACCTGTACGTGAAACCAGGAGCCGGGGCAAAATGTGGGGGCAATAATTTACCGAATTTGCCCCCCCCAATTCTGAAAACCATATCACACGTAAATTTTCACCACTTCTGAGGCGTGTGCAAAGTTTCATGATTTTTCGAGCATGTTTTGTATTTGCCACACTTCCTGCTACCAGCAGATGGCGCTATTGCTATAACCAAATATGAGCATGGTCATGTGTTCAGGACAGGACTCTTATCAAACATGTGAAGTTTGGGACAGATTGGAAATTGTATGGCTGAGCTACTGCAGGCTGTCTGTGGTTGCCTAGCAACATCGGAACTGCATTCAACATTAATATTGAACTTATCTGATCATGTATATCACCAGAAGGCCGAAATTGGGTGAACGTTTGTCAGGCCGCCGAGGGCACACCCTTCGACGAAAACTCTAGATCTTCGCAATTTAACGTCACAAAGGCCTTAAGATTACACTCACCAAATTTGAAGAGGATCAAATCAAATCTGTAGGAGGAGTTCGTTAAAGTACAACATCAGGAAATTCCGAAAAATGCCCAAAATCTAGGAGGAAGTTCAAAATAGCTCACTTCCTGTTGTGTTTAGGGCTATGCTCCAAGAGACTTTTCTGTAGGTATTGGGTCATTACATGTATGTACCAAATTTCATACCTGTACATGAAACCAGGAGCCGGGGCAAAATGTGGGGGCAATAATTTACCGAATTTGCCCCCCCCAATTCTGAAAACCATATCACACGTAAATTTTCACCACTTCTGAAGCGTGTGCAAAGTTTCATGAGTTTTCGAGCATGTTTAGGCCCTCTAAAAAGCGATTCACTTTGGAGAAGAAGAAGAAGAAGAATAATAAACGGAGCAAAAACAATAGGGTCCTCTCACC
The DNA here is from genome assembly GCF_949319135.1 of Squalius cephalus. Classification (NCBI taxonomy): domain Eukaryota; kingdom Metazoa; phylum Chordata; class Actinopteri; order Cypriniformes; family Leuciscidae; genus Squalius; species Squalius cephalus. The sequence goes on along the minus strand of NC_137127.1, from coordinate 32,993,142 downwards.
ATCGGTGCTCGGGCCCTAATAAACGGAGCAAAAACAATAGGGTCCTCTCACCATCGGTGCTCGGGCCCTAATAATAAACGGAGCAAAAACAATAGGGTCCTCTCACCATCGGTGCTCGGGCCCTAATAAACGGAGCAAAAACAATAGGGTCCTCTCACCATCGGTGCTCGGGCCCTAATAAACGGAGCAAAAACAATAGGGTCCTCTCACCATCGGTGCTCGGGCCCTAATAAACGGAGCAAAAACAATAGGGTCCTCTCACCATCGGTGCTCGGGCCCTAATAAACGGAGCAAAAACAATAGGGTCCTCTCACCATCGGTGCTCGGGCCCTAATAAACGGAGCAAAAACAATAGGGTCCTCTCACCATCGGTGCTCGGGCCCTAATAATAAACGGAGCAAAAACAATAGGGTCCTCTCACCATCGGTGCTCGGGCCCTAATAATAATTAAAGCTGCAAGCAGCGATGAAAGGGCCCTCGCACCCGTGCCATCAACACTCGGTGGCTTTAGGAAGACAGAGCATGGTTGGGAAATGTACATTTAAGGAGGTATATATAGTAAGAGTATGTCAAAGTCAGTTACAAAATGTTTTGTATAATGGTGATAATAGCATGCTTCATGACTCAGCTAAGTGTTGCTAGCATGTTTAGTCTGTTTCTAGCATGCTTAGTACACAATAATTATGTGGTTAGTACTGCATTACGGTGTTAACCATGTCAGTTTCTGTTGCCAGTAGGTGGCGTTATGGCTATAACTGAATATGAGCATGGATGTGTGTTCAGGACAGAACTCTTATCAAACGTGTGAAGTTTGGTGCAAATTGGACATTGCCTTCTTGAGTAACAACAAAGTCATGTTTCATTGAATTAACATTCTTTAGCACTTAGCTAAGCATTGTTAGCATGTTTTAACATGTTTCTAGCATGTTTAGAACTCAATGGCATTTTTAACATGTTGCTAGAACGGCATAAAAGTGTTAAACATGTCACTTCCTGTTGCCAGTAGGTGGCGCTATTACTATAACTGAATTTGAGCATAGACATGTGTTCAGGCCATGATTCTTATCAAATGTGTGAAGTTTGGGGCAGATTGGACATTCCATGCCTGAATTACAGCAAATTCCTATTTAATTGCAATAATAGCATGCTTTAGCACTTAGCTAAGAGTTTGCTAGCATGTTTTAGCATGTTTCTAGTATGTTGTTAGCATGTTTAGCACTTGCTGGCACTTTTTTATATGTTATTAGGAGTCCATAACAGTGTTAAACATGTCACTTCCTGCTGCCAGCAGGTGGCGCTATGACTGTAAGCATGATCATGTGTTCAGGACAGAACGCTTATCAAAAGTGTGAAGTTTGGGGCAGATTGGACATTCCTTGCCTGAGTTACAGCAAATTCATATTTAATTGCAGTAATATCATTCTTTAGCACTTAGCTAAGTGTTTGCTAGTATGTTTTAGCAAGTCTCTAGTATGTTGGTAGGATGTTTAGCACCTACTTGCATTTTTTTATATGTTATTAGGAGTCAAGAACAGTGTTAAACGTCACTTCCTGTTGCCAGCAGGTGGCGCTATGACTATAACTAAATATGAGCATGGACATGTGTTCAAGAGATAACTCTTATCAAACGTGTGAAGTTTGGGGTAGATTGTACATTGCCTTCTTGAGTAACAACAAAGTCCTGTTTCATTGAATTAGCATGGTTTAGCACTTAGCTAAGTACTGCTAGCATGTTTTAACATGTTTCTAGCATGTATAGAACTCAATGGCATTTTTAACATGTTGCTAGAACGGCATCAAAGTGTTAAACATGTCACTTCCTGTTGCCAGTAGGTGGTGCTATTACTATAACTGAATTTGAGCATAGACATGTGTTCAGGCCATGATTCTTATCAAATGTGTGAAGTTTGGGGCAGATTGGACATTACATGCCTGAGTTACAGCAAATTCCTATTTAATTGCAGTAATAGCATGCTTTAGCACTTAGCTAAGTGTTTGCTAGCATGTTTCTAGTATGTTGCTAACCTGTTTAGCACTTGTTGGCTCTTTTTTATATGTTATTAGGAGACCACAAGAGTGTTAAACATGTCACTTCCTGTTACCAGTAGGTGGCGCTATTACTATAACTGAATTTTCTCATGTAGATGTGTTCAGGACAGAACGCTTATCAAAAGTGTGAAGTTTGGGGCAGATTGGACATTCCATGCCTGAGTTACAGCAAATTCCTATTTAATTGCAATAATAGCATGCTTTAGCACTTAGCTAAGAGTTTGCTAGCATGTTTTAGCATGCTTCTATTATGTTGTTAGCATGTTTAGCACTTGCTGGCACTTTTTTATATGTTATTAGGAGTCCATATCAGTGTTAAACATGTCACTTCCTGTTGCCAGCAGGTGGCGCTATGACTATAACTGAATATGAGCATGGTCATGTGTTCAGGACAGAACGCTTATCAAAAGTGTGAAGTTTGGGGCAGATTGGACATTCCATGCCTGAGTTACAGCAACTTCCTGTTTCATGGCGAAACATCGAAATTTGTCAGGCCGCCGAGGACCCGCCCTTTGACGAAAACTCAAGATCTTCGCAATTTAACGTCGCAAAGGCCTTAAGATTACACTCACCAAATTTGAAGATGATCAGATTAAAACTGTAGGAGGAGTTCGTTAAAGTACGAGGCCTGAAAATGGCAAAAACTGCACAAAAATCTGAGAGGAAGTTCAAAATGGCTGACTTCCTGTTGTGTTTAGGGCTATGCTCCAAGAGACTTTTTTGTAGGTATTAGGTCATTACATGTATGTACCGAATTTCGTGCACGTACGTGGAACGTTGCGGGAGGCGCACTCCGTTGAACTTTTATAGGTGGCGCTATCGAGCCATTTTGCCCCGTCCAATTCTGAAACCTATATCAGATGTAAATTTTCGCCAGTTCTGACGCGTGTGCAAAGTTTCGTGAGTTTTCGAGCATGTTTAGGCCCTCAAAAATGCAATTAAATGCGGAGAAGAAGAAGAATAATAATAATTAAAGCTGCAAGCAGCGATGAAAGGGCCCTCGCACCCGTGCCATCAACACTCGGTGGCTTTAGGAAGGCAGAGCATGGTTGGGAAATGTACATTTAAGGAGGTATATATAGTAAGAGTATGTCAAAGTCAGTTACAAAATGTTTTGTATAATGGTGATAATAGCATGCTTCATGACTCAGCTAAGTGTTGCTAGCATGTTCAGTCTGTTTCTAGCATGCTTAGTACACAATAATTATGTGGTTAGTACTGCATTACGGTGTTAACCATGTCAGTTTCTGTTGCCAGTAGGTGGCGTTATGACTATAACTGAATATGAGCATGGATGTGTGTTCAGGACAGAACTCTTATCAAACATGTGAAGTTTGGTGCAAATTGGACATTGCCTTCTTGAGTAACAACAAAGTCATGTTTCATTGAATTAGCATTCTTTAGAACTTAGCTAAGCATTGTTAGCATGTTTTAACATGTTGCTAGAACGGCATCAACGTGTTAAACATGTCACTTCCTGTTGCCAGTTGGTGGCGCTATTACTATAACTGAACATTCTCATGTAGATGTGTTCAGGCCATGACTCTTATCAAAAGTGTGAAGTTTGGGGCAGATTGGACATTCCATGCCTGAGTTACAGCAAATTCCTATTTAATTGCAATAATAGCATGCTTTAGCACTTGGCTAAGAGTTTGCTAGCATGTTTTAGCATGTTTCTAGTATGTTGTTAGCATGTTTAACACTTGCTGGCACTTTTTTATATGTTATTAGGAGTCCACAACAGTGTTAAACATGTCACTTCCTGTTGCCAGCAGGTGGCGCTATGACTGTAACTGAATATAAGCATGGTCATGTGTTCAGGACAGAACGCTTATCAAAAGTGTGAAGTTTGGGGCAGATTGGACATTCCATGCCTGAGTTACAGCAAATTCATATTTAATTGCAGTAATATCATTCTTTAGCACTTAGCTAAGTGTTTGCTATTATGTTTTAGCATGTCTCTAGTATGTTGGTAGGATGTTTAGCACCTACTGGCATTTTTTTATATGTTATTAGGAGTCAAGAACAGTGTTAAACGTCACTTCCTGTTGCCAGCAGGTGGCGCTATGACTATAACTAAATATGAGCATGGACATGTGTTCAAGAGATAACTCTTATCAAACGTGTGACGTTTGGGGTAGATTGTACATTGCCTTCTTGAGTAACAACAAAGTCCTTTTTCATTGAATTAGCATGCTTTAGCACTTAGCTAAGTATTGCTAGCATGTTTTAATATGTTTCTAGCATGTTTAGAACTCAATGGCATTTTTAACATGTTGCTAGAACGGCATCAACGTGTTAAACATGTCACTTCCTGTTGCCAGTAGGTGGCGCTATTACTATAACTGAATTTGAGCATAGGCATGCGTTCAGGCCATGATTCTTATCAAACATGTGAAGTTTGGGGCAGATTGGACGTTCCATGCCTGAGTTACAGCAAATTCCTATTTAATTGCAGTAATAGCATGCTTTATCACTTAGCTAAGTGTTTGCTAGCATGTTTCTAGTATGTTGCTAACCTGTTTAGCACTTGCTGGCTCTTTTATATATGTTATTAGGAGACCACAACAGTGTTAAACATGTCACTTCCTGTTGACAGCAGGTGGCGCTATTACTATAACTGAATATTCTCATGTAGATGTGTTCAGGCCATGACTCTTATCAAACATGTGAAGTTTGGGGCAGATTGGACATTCCATGCCTGTGTTACAGCAAATTCCTATTTAATTGCAGCAATAGCATGCTTTAGCACTTAGCTAAGTGTTTGCTAGCATGTTTTAGCATGTTTCTAGTATGTTGTTAGCATGTTTAGCACTTGCTGGCACTTTTTTTATATGTTTTTATATGTCCACAACAGTGTTTAACATGTCACTTCCTGTTGCCAGCAGGTGGCACTATGACTGTAACTGAATATGAGCATGGTCATGTGTTCAGGACAGAACGTTTATTAAAAGTGTGAAGTTTGGCGCATATTGGACATTGCCTTCTTGAGTAACAACAACATCCTGTTTCATTGAATTAGCATGCTTTACCACTTAGCTAAGTATTGCTAGCATGTTTTAACATTAGCTAGCATGTTTTAACATGTTTCTAGCATGTTTAGACCTCAATGGCATTTTTAACATGTTGCTAGAATGGCATCAACGTGTTAAACATGACACTTCCTGTTGCCAGTAGGTGGCGCTATTACTATAACTGAATATTATCATGTAGATGTGTTCAGGACAGAACGCTTATCAAAAGTGTGAAGTTTGGGGCAGATTGGACATTCCATGCCTGAGTTACAGCAAATTCCTATTTAATTGCAATAATAGCATGCTTTAGCACTTAGCTAAGAGTTTGCTAGCATGTTTTAGCATGCTTCTAGTATGTTGTTAGCATGTTTAGCACTTGCTGGCACTTTTTTATATGTTATTAGGAGTCCATAACAGTGTTAAACATGTCACTTCCTGTTGCCAGCAGGTGGCGCTATGACTATAACTGAATATGAGCATGGCCATGTGTTCAGGACAGAACTCTTATCAAACGTGTGAAGTTTGGGGCAGATTGGACATTCCATGCCTGAGTTACAGCAACTTCCTGTTTCATGGCGAAACATCGAAATTTGTAAGGCCGCCGAGGACCCGCCCTTCGACGAAAACTCAAGATCTTCGCAATTTAACGTCGCAAAGGCCTTAAGATTACACTCACCAAATTTGAAGATGATCAGATTAAAACTGTAGGAGGAGTTTTGCTAAAGTACGAGGCCTGAAAATGGCAAAAACTGCACAAAAATCTGAGAGGAAGTTCAAAATGGCTGACTTCCTGTTGTGTTTAGGGCTATGCTCCAAGAGACTTTTTTGTAGGTATTAGGTCATTACACGTATGTACCGAATTTCGTGCACGTACGTTGAACGTTGCGGGAGGCGCACTCCATTGAACTTTTATAGGTGGCGCTATCGAGCCATTTTGCCCCGTCCAATTCTGAAACCTATATCAGATGTAAATTTTCGCCAGTTCTGACGCGTGTGCAAAGTTTCGTGAGTTTTCGCGCATGTTTAGGCCCTCAAAAATGCAATTCAATGCGGAGAAGAATAATAATAATAATAATAATAATAATAAACAGAGCAATTCCAAGAGGGTCCTCACACCATCGGTGCTCGGGCCCTAATTAAAGCTGCAAGCAGCGATGAAAGGGCCCTCGCACCCGTGCCATCAACACTCGGTGGCTTTAGGAAGGCAGAGCATGGTTGGGAAATGTACATTTAAGGAGGTATATATAGTAAGAGTATGTCAAAGTCAGTTACAAAATGTTTTGTATAATGGTGATAATAGCATGCTTCATGACTCAGCTAAGTGTTGCTAGCATGTTCAGTCTGTTTCTAGCATGCTTAGTACACAATAATTATGTGGTTAGTACTGCATTACTGTGTTAACCATGTCAGTTTCTGTTGCCAGTAGGTGGCGTTATGACTATAACTGAATATGAGCATGGATGTGTGTTCAGGACAGAACTCTTATCAAACATGTGAAGTTTGGTGCAAATTGGACATTGCCTTCTTGAGTAACAACAAAGTCATGTTTCATTGAATTAGCATTCTTTAGAACTTAGCTAAGCATTGTTAGCATGTTTTAACATGTTGCTAGAACGGCATCAACGTGTTAAACATGTCACTTCCTGTTGCCAGTTGGTGGCGCTATTACTATAACTGAACATTCTCATGTAGATGTGTTCAGGCCATGACTCTTATCAAAAGTGTGAAGTTTGGGGCAGATTGGACATTCCATGCCTGAGTTACAGCAAATTCCTATTTAATTGCAATAATAGCATGCTTTAGCACTTGGCTAAGAGTTTGCTAGCATGTTTTAGCATGTTTCTAGTATGTTGTTAGCATGTTTAACACTTGCTGGCACTTTTTTATATGTTATTAGGAGTCCACAACAGTGTTAAACATGTCACTTCCTGTTGCCAGCAGGTGGCGCTATGACTGTAACTGAATATAAGCATGGTCATGTGTTCAGGACAGAACGCTTATCAAAAGTGTGAAGTTTGGGGCAGATTGGACATTCCATGCCTGAGTTACAGCAAATTCATATTTAATTGCAGTAATATCATTCTTTAGCACTTAGCTAAGTGTTTGCTATTATGTTTTAGCATGTCTCTAGTATGTTGGTAGGATGTTTAGCACCTACTGGCATTTTTTTATATGTTATTAGGAGTCAAGAACAGTGTTAAACGTCACTTCCTGTTGCCAGCAGGTGGCGCTATGACTATAACTAAATATGAGCATGGACATGTGTTCAAGAGATAACTCTTATCAAACGTGTGACGTTTGGGGTAGATTGTACATTGCCTTCTTGAGTAACAACAAAGTCCTGTTTCATTGAATTAGCATGCTTTAGCACTTAGCTAAGTATTGCTAGCATGTTTTAATATGTTTCTAGCATGTTTAGAACTCAATGGCATTTTTAACATGTTGCTAGAACGGCATCAACGTGTTAAACATGTCACTTCCTGTTGCCAGTAGGTGGCGCTATTACTATAACTGAATTTGAGCATAGGCATGCGTTCAGGCCATGATTCTTATCAAACATGTGAAGTTTGGGGCAGATTGGACGTTCCATGCCTGAGTTACAGCAAATTCCTATTTAATTGCAGTAATAGCATGCTTTATCACTTAGCTAAGTGTTTGCTAGCATGTTTCTAGTATGTTGCTAACCTGTTTAGCACTTGCTGGCTCTTTTATATATGTTATTAGGAGACCACAACAGTGTTAAACATGTCACTTCCTGTTGACAGCAGGTGGCGCTATTACTATAACTGAATATTCTCATGTAGATGTGTTCAGGCCATGACTCTTATCAAACGTGTGAAGTTTGGGGCAGATTGGACATTCCATGCCTGTGTTACAGCAAATTCCTATTTAATTGCAGCAATAGCATGCTTTAGCACTTAGCTAAGTGTTTGCTAGCATGTTTTAGCATGTTTCTAGTATGTTGTTAGCATGTTTAGCACTTGCTGGCACTTTTTTTATATGTTTTTATATGTCCACAACAGTGTTTAACATGTCACTTCCTGTTGCCAGCAGGTGGCACTATGACTGTAACTGAATATGAGCATGGTCATGTGTTCAGGACAGAACGTTTATTAAAAGTGTGAAGTTTGGCGCATATTGGACATTGCCTTCTTGAGTAACAACAACATCCTGTTTCATTGAATTAGCATGCTTTACCACTTAGCTAAGTATTGCTAGCATGTTTTAACATTAGCTAGCATGTTTTAACATGTTTCTAGCATGTTTAGACCTCAATGGCATTTTTAACATGTTGCTAGAATGGCATCAACGTGTTAAACATGACACTTCCTGTTGCCAGTAGGTGGCGCTATTACTATAACTGAATATTCTCATGTAGATGTGTTCAGGACAGAACGCTTATCAAAAGTGTGAAGTTTGGGGCAGATTGGACATTCCATGCCTGAGTTACAGCAAATTCCTATTTAATTGCAATAATAGCATGCTTTAGCACTTAGCTAAGAGTTTGCTAGCATGTTTTAGCATGCTTCTAGTATGTTGTTAGCATGTTTAGCACTTGCTGGCACTTTTTTATATGTTATTAGGAGTCCATAACAGTGTTAAACATGTCACTTCCTGTTGCCAGCAGGTGGCGCTATGACTATAACTGAATATGAGCATGGCCATGTGTTCAGGACAGAACTCTTATCAAACGTGTGAAGTTTGGGGCAGATTGGACATTCCATGCCTGAGTTACAGCAACTTCCTGTTTCATGGCGAAACATCGAAATTTGTAAGGCCGCCGAGGACCCGCCCTTCGACGAAAACTCAAGATCTTCGCAATTTAACGTCGCAAAGGCCTTAAGATTACACTCACCAAATTTGAAGATGATCAGATTAAAACTGTAGGAGGAGTTCGTTAAAGTACGAGGCCTGAAAATGGCAAAAACTGCACAAAAATCTGAGAGGAAGTTCAAAATGGCTGACTTCCTGTTGTGTTTAGGGCTATGCTCCAAGAGACTTTTTTGTAGGTATTAGGTCATTACACGTATGTACCGAATTTCGTGCACGTACGTTGAACGTTGCGGGAGGCGCACTCCGTTGAACTTTTATAGGTGGCGCTATCGAGCCATTTTGCCCCGTCCAATTCTGAAACCTATATCAGATGTAAATTTTCGCCAGTTCTGACGCGTGTGCAAAGTTTCGTGAGTTTTCGCGCATGTTTAGGCCCTCAAAAATGCAATTCAATGCGGAGAAGAATAATAATAATAATAATAAACAGAGCAATTCCAAGAGGGTCCTCACACCATCGGTGCTCGGGCCCTAATAATTAAAGCTGCAAGCAGCGATGAAAGGGCCCTCGCACCCGTGCCATCAACACTCGGTGGCTTTAGGAAGGCAGAGCATGGTTGGGAAATGTACATTTAAGGAGGTATATATAGTAAGAGTATGTCAAAGTCAGTTACAAAATGTTTTGTATAATGGTGATAATAGCATGCTTCATGACTCAGCTAAGTGTTGCTAGCATGTTCAGTCTGTTTCTAGCATGCTTAGTACACAATAATTATGTGGTTAGTACTGCATTACTGTGTTAACCATGTCAGTTTCTGTTGCCAGTAGGTGGCGTTATGACTATAACTGAATATGAGCATGGATGTGTGTTCAGGACAGAACTCTTATCAAACATGTGAAGTTTGGTGCAAATTGGACATTGCCTTCTTGAGTAACAACAAAGTCATGTTTCATTGAATTAGCATTCTTTAGAACTTAGCTAAGCATTGTTAGCATGTTTTAACATGTTGCTAGAACGGCATCAACGTGTTAAACATGTCACTTCCTGTTGCCAGTTGGTGGCGCTATTACTATAACTGAACATTCTCATGTAGATGTGTTCAGGCCATGACTCTTATCAAAAGTGTGAAGTTTGGGGCAGATTGGACATTCCATGCCTGAGTTACAGCAAATTCCTATTTAATTGCAATAATAGCATGCTTTAGCACTTGGCTAAGAGTTTGCTAGCATGTTTTAGCATGTTTCTAGTATGTTGTTAGCATGTTTAACACTTGCTGGCACTTTTTTATATGTTATTAGGAGTCCACAACAGTGTTAAACATGTCACTTCCTGTTGCCAGCAGGTGGCGCTATGACTGTAACTGAATATAAGCATGGTCATGTGTTCAGGACAGAACGCTTATCAAAAGTGTGAAGTTTGGGGCAGATTGGACATTCCATGCCTGAGTTACAGCAAATTCATATTTAATTGCAGTAATATCATTCTTTAGCACTTAGCTAAGTGTTTGCTATTATGTTTTAGCATGTCTCTAGTATGTTGGTAGGATGTTTAGCACCTACTGGCATTTTTTTATATGTTATTAGGAGTCAAGAACAGTGTTAAACGTCACTTCCTGTTGCCAGCAGGTGGCGCTATGACTATAACTAAATATGAGCATGGACATGTGTTCAAGAGATAACTCTTATCAAACGTGTGACGTTTGGGGTAGATTGTACATTGCCTTCTTGAGTAACAACAAAGTCCTGTTTCATTGAATTAGCATGCTTTAGCACTTAGCTAAGTATTGCTAGCATGTTTTAATATGTTTCTAGCATGTTTAGAACTCAATGGCATTTTTAACATGTTGCTAGAACGGCATCAACGTGTTAAACATGTCACTTCCTGTTGCCAGTAGGTGGCGCTATTACTATAACTGAATTTGAGCATAGGCATGCGTTCAGGCCATGATTCTTATCAAACATGTGAAGTTTGGGGCAGATTGGACGTTCCATGCCTGAGTTACAGCAAATTCCTATTTAATTGCAGTAATAGCATGCTTTATCACTTAGCTAAGTGTTTGCTAGCATGTTTCTAGTATGTTGCTAACCTGTTTAGCACTTGCTGGCTCTTTTATATATGTTATTAGGAGACCACAACAGTGTTAAACATGTCACTTCCTGTTGACAGCAGGTGGCGCTATTACTATAACTGAATATTCTCATGTAGATGTGTTCAGGCCATGACTCTTATCAAACGTGTGAAGTTTGGGGCAGATTGGACATTCCATGCCTGTGTTACAGCAAATTCCTATTTAATTGCAGCAATAGCATGCTTTAGCACTTAGCTAAGTGTTTGCTAGCATGTTTTAGCATGTTTCTAGTATGTTGTTAGCATGTTTAGCACTTGCTGGCACTTTTTTTATATGTTTTTATATGTCCACAACAGTGTTTAACATGTCACTTCCTGTTGCCAGCAGGTGGCACTATGACTGTAACTGAATATGAGCATGGTCATGTGTTCAGGACAGAACGTTTATTAAAAGTGTGAAGTTTGGCGCATATTGGACATTGCCTTCTTGAGTAACAACAACATCCTGTTTCATTGAATTAGCATGCTTTAGCACTTAGCTAAGTATTGCTAGCATGTTTTAACATGTTTCTAGCATGTTTAGACCTCAATGGCATTTTTAACATGTTGCTAGAATGGCATCAACGTGTTAAACATGACACTTCCTGTTGCCAGTAGGTGGCGCTATTACTATAACTGAATATTATCATGTAGATGTGTTCAGGACAGAACGCTTATCAAAAGTGTGAAGTTTGGGGCAGATTGGACATTCCATGCCTGAGTTACAGCAAATTCCTATTTAATTGCAATAATAGCATGCTTTAGCACTTAGCTAAGAGTTTGCTAGCATGTTTTAGCATGCTTCTAGTATGTTGTTAGCATGTTTCGCACTTGCTGGCACTTTTTTATATGTTATTAGGAGTCCATAACAGTGTTAAACATGTCACTTCCTGTTGCCAGCAGGTGGCGCTATGACTATAACTGAATATGAGCATGGCCATGTGTTCAGGACAGAACTCTTATCAAACGTGTGAAGTTTGGGGGAGATTGGACATTCCATGCCTGAGTTACAGCAACTTCCTGTTTCATGGCGAAACATCGAAATTTGTAAGGCCGCCGAGGACCCGCCCTTCGACGAAAACTCAAGATCTTCGCAATTTAACGTCGCAAAGGCCTTAAGATTACACTCACCAAATTTGAAGATGATCAGATTAAAACTGTAGGAGGAGTTCGTTAAAGTACGAGGCCTGAAAATGGCAAAAACTGCACAAAAATCTGAGAGGAAGTTCAAAATGGCTGACTTCCTGTTGTGTTTAGGGCTATGCTCCAAGAGACTTTTTTGTAGGTATTAGGTCATTACACGTATGTACCGAATTTCGTGCACGTACGTGGAACGTTGCGGGAGGCGCACTCCGTTGAACTTTTATAGGTGGCGCTATCGAGCCATTTTGCCCCGTCCAATTCTGAAACCTATATCAGATGTAAATTTTCGCCAGTTCTGACGCGTGTGCAAAGTTTCGTGAGTTTTCGCGCATGTTTAGGCCCTCAAAAATGCAATTCAATGCGGAGAAGAATAATAATAATAATAATAAACAGAGCAATTCCAAGAGGGTCCTCACACCATCGGTGCTCGGGCCCTAAATATATATATATAAATATAGCTGCGAGCAGCGATTACGGGCCCAAGCCGGTGGCACCGCAACCCCGGTGCCTTTAGTTACCTAAAGGCACCGGGGTGGCGGTACCGCCGGCTTTGGCCCTTCATCACTGCTCGCAGCTATATTTATATATATATATATATATATAAAAGACCAAAAATATTACTTGACTTACCTTATTCTGATTTTATGATACACTCAAAATATTCCACAACAAATCCTTTAAATTTAATGTAAAAATAAAAATGAAAGAAAGCAGTGTTGGGCTCACGTAACCCTCTTGTTTCAACATTTGCGATGTATTTGGATGCTAAACTATTCTTTATTATAGGCTTTGTTCTTCACTCATGTTCCAATATCGATGGAAAAAATCATCCTCTTCACAAGCGCAAAAATGTGCTTGGAAACATCACAGTGGAGCGGTGCTTACTGTGAATGTATGAATTGTACTACTGACTATTTAGAGCAGTGTAATTTTTATATGTTAGGTTGACTATTTTATTATTATATTTTATGAAGGCTATAATGAACAGGCTGCGATGTCAAGATTACAATGCTGTAATGTGTGTGTGTGTGTGTGTGTGTGTGTGTGTGTGTGTGTGTGTGTGTGTGTGTGTTCATGTTTTTCTATCCCGGTGGGGACTTCAACCTGAATGCACACCGACTCATGGGGACTCGTGTCACAGTGGGGACCTAAATAGAGGTCCCCATGGGTAAACAAGCTTATAAATCATACAGAATGAGTTTTTTTGGAAATGTAAAAATGCAGAAAGTTTTCTGGGATAGGTAGGTTTAGGGCTAGGGTTAGTGTGAGGAGATAGAATATACAGTTTGTACAGTATAAAACCATTAAGTCTATGGAGAGTCCCAACAAAGATAGTAAACCGTGTGTGTGTGTGTGTGGCGTGGGTGCGATTGAAAAAAAAAAACATACTCCGTCATTATACAGGACGACATTCAAACTGCAAAGTGTTAACTTATATTTGTGTACAGTTGCAATAAAACACAACATTGTGCTTTTGTAAAATAATTTCAAGCAATCCTCCCCCCAAAAGGTGCTAATTTTAAAATTAAACTAAAATGCTCATATTAGCTATTTAAAACGGTGCACATCCACGGTGAGGAACGAGCAGAACAGAGTGAACGTTTTTCAGTTAATTCCTACTTCTATAGGAATTCATTTGAAACGCTCGCTCAACCACTATCAATGTCAGTGCGGACTAACATATTTTACTTTCGTTTTTAAGTTGGCAATTCAAAAGCCCCCAGCGGTGTCACACGTCGATTAATCGGTGGGAAAATATCCTCAGACACATACCTAATAAATGTATATTTAAATACATTATTGGCCTAGCTGGTAAAAAGTTTTATATATTATTTTGATGTCCTTTTGGACACAAGAGGGCAGTATAGCCCTATGTTTGCTTTTTTGTTTAACCAAATAGCACTAAATAGCCTGTTTTTAACTTTTTCATTCTTCTTGAATTGCAAAAACAGAATAAAATGGGTTTAGTTGTGATATTTGTTTACTTTTATATAGAAATAAATGGTATATAATTACATTTTTAGAAGATTTTTAGTGTTTCCTTTTTGGACATTACTTTAACCCCTCGCCATAGCAAAACCGTTTAAGATATTTATTATCCATTCACAATTTAGCATATGTAATGTATTTTCATCATGTTGAAAAAGTTTGGTGGGAATAAAATAAATAGTTTAAGAGGAGTGGCTAAAAATTCAGAGGCTGATTTAGCAAAAAAAATCCACATTCAGACCAAAATATCTGACTTCCTGATGGCTGGAGCTAATGAATGTAAATTAGAAAGTTGTCCGGCTTGATGAGAACAATATACAAACAATTTTTTTTTTACTGTAGTTAAAACTAACCCCCCCACTTTTGTCAAAAGCATGTTGAAAGTGACACACTTCCTGCTGCCAGTTGGTGGCGCTATAACTTTGACTCACAATAGCTACATCCATCTGATCGGCCTCTTACCACAAACACACTGCTGAAGTTTCATCAAGATCAGTTAATGTATGCAGAAGTTATTCCACTTCGTGTTTCTCTTTTCTCGCCATAAATTCGATTCCTCGCCACGGCCAAACCGTTCGAGATATCAAAAATCCGTCCGCAATTTAGCATCCTCAAAGTCTTGACTACATGCTGACTGAGTTTGGAGGTGATTGAATGAATTCTCTAGGAGGAGTACATCACATTCCACAGCAAGCGTTTTCCAAACAACCCATAATAGCCGACTTCCTGTTGGGCTGGCGTGAAACTTGACAGAGGGAAAGTTGTTCGGCCCGATGACATCTATATGTGTACCGAGTTTCATATTAATTCATGCAAGCGTGTTTGATATATGGACCAAGTTTTCAGACCCCGTTCAAGGGGGCGCTGTTGAGCCCCCCTGCCACGCCCGTTTCTGAAACTTTTCACATGTCTACTGGCTAATAAGTGTTATGTGTCTGTCGAGTTTCATCCAATTTCAAGCATGCTAAGAGTCTCAAACGCATCCGAAAAGAATATTAAAGTTTGATGCGTTGCCACGGCAACAGTATCTAAGATATCAATAATCCTTTCACAGGTCTACATCTGCCATGTGTCTACATTATACACATAAAGTTTGAAGCAAATCGGGTAAAACTAAGAGGGTGATTTCAAAGCATTTTGAAAGTGACAAACTTCCTGCTGCCAGTTGGTGGCGCTATAACTTTGACTCACAATAATTACATCCATCTGATCGGCCTTTTACCACGAACACATTGCTGAAGTTTCATCAAGATCAGTTAATGTATGCAGAAGTTATAACACACTTCCTGTGTCCCATTATTCGCCATAAATTCGTTTCCTCGCCACGGCCAAACCGTTCGAGATATAAAAAATCCGTTCGCAATTTAGCATCCTCAATGTCTTGACTTCATTCACACCGAGTTTGGTGGCGATCGGATGAATTCCCTAGGAGGAGTATTTCACATTCCATTGTATGCGTTTTCCAAACAACGTATAATAACCGACTTCCTGTTGGGCTGGTGTAAAACTTAGAGCACGAAAGTTGTTCGGCCCGATGAGATCTATATGTGTACTGAGTTTCATATTATTACATGCAAGCGTGTTTGATTTATGGACCAAGTTTTCAGACACCATTCCAGGGGGCGCTGTCGAGCCCCCGTGCCACGCCCGGGTACCAGCTTCAGTCCGGCCCTGATGGCCGCAGGTTCTGACGTGTGTGCAAAATTTCAAGAGTTTTTGAGCATGTTAAGGGCCCCAAAAGTGCCCGAAAGGTTGACAAAATAATAATAATAATAATAATAAAATATAGCTGCGAGCAGCGATTACGGGCCCAAGCCGGTGGCACCGCAACCCCGGTGCCTTTAGTTACCTAAAGGCACCGGGGTGGCGGTACCGCCGGCTTGGGCCCTCCATCGCTGCTCGCAGCTATATTTATATATATATATATATATATATATATATATATATATATATACACATACATACACACACACACATACATATATATGTATATATATATATATATATATATAAATTATTGTTCAAAAGTTTGGGGTCAGTAAGATTTTTAATGTTTTTAGGAGAAGTCTCTTCTGCTCACCAAGGCTGCATTTATTGATTAAAAATACAAACAAAAACAGTAATATTGTGAAATATTATTCCAATTTAAAACAGCTGTTTTCAATTTTTAAATATTTTACATAGTAATTCATTTCTGTGATCAAAGTTGAGTTTTCAGCATCATTACTCCAGTCTTCAGTGTCACATGATCCTTCAGAAATCATACTAATATGATGATTGATGCTCAATAAATATTCATTATTATTTTCAATGTTGAAAACAGTTGTGTACAGATTTTTTTTTTCAAAATGCTTTGATGAATGTTAGTTCAAAAGAACAGCATATATTTCAAATATATATATTTTTAACATTATAAATGTCTTTACTGTAACTGTTGATCAGTTTAACTCATCCTTCATAAATAAAAGTACTGATTTATTTTATTTATTTACCCCAAAAATAAAATTTTAATTATTACTAACCCAAAACTTTTGAGCGGTAGTGTTTAACGTTACAAAAGCTTTAGATTTCAGATAAATGCTGTTCTTTTGAACTTTCTATTCATCAAAGACTGTACACAACTGTTTTCGACATTTAAAATAATAATGAATGTTTCTTGAGTATCAATCATCATATTAGAATAATTTCTGAAGGATCATGTGACAGTGACGACTGGAGTAATGATGCTGAAAACTCAGCTTTGATCACAGGAATAAATAAAAGTTTAAAATATATTAAAATAGAAAGCAGCTGTTTTAAATTGGAATAATATTTTACAATATTACTGTTTTTGTTTGTATTTTTAATCAAATATATGCAGCCTTGGTGAGCAGAAGAAACTTCTCTGTTATGTGCGCGCCACAGACTGCACGCACGTCCGCTTAGAGTTCCGCCTTTTGCCTTCCGTCAATATTACGTTATTAGAAAAATATTTTTTTAGAGAATCGATTTTTTGACATTTGTGAATCGATTCAGAATCGTCCACGTCCGCATCGCGATGCATCTAAGAATAATTTTTTTCTCCCACCCCTAGATTTCATACAAATAAACAGTTACAATTAAGTCACTTACATTTTAGATGCAATGTTGACTGTTTTTGTTCTGTTTCAGCAGCGAAAATAGTTAAACAAAGATCACGGCAGAACCATCACTTATCACGTGTTTTCTCATAACTGAACGATTCAGCATTTTTAACGAATCGGTTGACTCAAAGATTGAATGATCAATCCATAAACATCTGTCTTAATCATGATCGACTCATTCGAACGAATCGTTTGAACGAATGAATCAATGACTCGCTTATTAAGATGGATGCCTGGCGACACCTAATGGCGGTTTAGTGTTGTTCATTCTTTCCCACATGTGTGTGATTTGTGTGTGCAACATTATCATTATTTTTCTTTCACTATTATATTAGCGATTTAAAAGCACCCACTCGTGTCACACGTCGATTAACCGGTGGGAAAATATCCTCAGACACATAGGCTACCTAATAAATGTATATTTAAATACAATATTGGCCTACCTGGTTAAAAGTTTTATATACTATTTTGATGTCCTTTTGGACACAAGAGGGCAGTATAGCCCTATATGTTTGCTTTTTTGTTGAACCAAATAGCACTAAATAGCCTGTTTTAACTTTTTCATTCTTCTTGAATTGCAAAAACAGAATAAAATGGGTTTAGTTGTGATATTTGTATTCTTTTATATAGAAATAAATGGTATATAATTACATTTTTAGAAGATTTTTAGTGTTTCCTTTTTGGACATTATTTAATCCCTCGCCATAGCAAAACCGTTTAAGATATTTATTATCCATTCACAATTTAGCATATTTAATGTAGTTTCATCATGTTGAAAAAGTTTGGTACGAATAAAATAAATAGTTTAAGAGGAGTGGCTAAAAATTCAGAGGCTGATTTAGCAAAAAAAAATCACATTCAGACCAAAATATCTGACTTCCTGATGGCCAGAGCTATTGAATGTAAATTAGAAAGTTGTCCAGCTTGATGAGAACAATATACAAACTATTTTTTCTTTACTGTAGTTAAAACTAACCCCCCCACTTTTGTCAAAAGCATGTTGAAAGTGACACACTTCCTGCTGCCAGTTGGTGGCGCTATAACTTTGACTCACAATAGCTACATCCATCTGATCGGCCTCTTACCACGAACACACTGCTGAAGTTTCATCAAGATCAGTTAATGTATGCAGAAGTTATTCCACTTCCGTGTTTCTCTTTTCTCGCCATAAATTCGATTCCTCGCCACAGCCAAACCGTTCGAGATATCAAAAATCCGTCCGCAATTTAGCATCCTCAATGCCTTGACTACATGCACACCGAGTTTGAAGGGGACACGGTGAATTTTCTAGGAGGAGTATTTCACATTCCACAGCAAGCGTTTTCCAAACAACCCATAATAGCCGACTTCCTGTTGGGCTGGCGTAAAACTTAGAGCACGAAAGTTGTTCGGCCCGATGAGATCTATATGTGTACCGAGTTTCAAATTAATTCATGCAAGTTTGTTTGATATATGGACCAAGTTTTAGAACCCCGTTCAAGGGGGCGCTGTCGAGCCCCCCTGCCACGCCCGGCTACCAGATTCAGCCCCGCCCTGATGGCCGCGGGTTCTGACCTGTGTGCAAAGTTTCAAGAGTTTTCGAGCACGTTTAGGGACCCAAAAGCCCCAGAAACCTTGAAAAACAAATGAAAAAGTAAATCTCACTCAACTGACAAATCACCCCCACCCCTCACACACTCAGAGACAGAGAGAGAGAGAGAAAATTCTCCAAAAAATCACATTCAAACCAAAATATCTGACTTTCTGTTGCTTTGAGCTATTAAGTGTAAATTAGAAAGTTGTCCGGCTCGATGAGAACAATATACATACCGATTTTTGTGATTCTAGGAAAAACTAAGGCCCCATTTTTGACTAAAGGTGGCGCTACTGAGCCATTCCACCACGCCCGTTTTTGAAACTTTGCACATGTCTACTGGCTAATAAGTGTGATGTGTCTGTTGAGTTTCATGCAATTTCAAGTATGTTAAGAGTCTCAAAAGCATCAAAAAAGAATAATAAAGTTTGATCCGTTGCCATGGCAACAGTATCTAAGATATCAATAATCCTTTCACAGGTCTTTATCTGCCGTGTGTCTACATTATACACATAAAGTTTGAAGCAAATCGGGTAAAAATAAGAGAGTGATTTCAAAGCATTTTGAAAGTGACACACTTCCTGCTGCCAGTTGGTGGCGCTATAACTTTGACTCACAATAGTCACATCCTTGTGTTCGGCCTCTTACAACGAACACACTGCTGAAGTTTCATCAAGATCAGTTAATGTATGCAGAAGTTATAACACACTTCCTGTGTCCCATTATTCGCCATAAATTCGTTTCCTCGCCACGGCCAAACCGTTCGAGATATCAAAAATCCGTTCGCAATTTAGCATCCTCAATGTCTTGACTTCATTCACACCTAGTTTGGTGGCGATCGGATGAATTCCCTAGGAGGAGTATTTCACATTCCATTGTATGCATTTTCCAAACAACGTATAATAACCGACTTCCTGTTGGGCTGGTGTAAAACTTAGAGCACGAAAGTTGTTCGGCCCGATGAGATCTATATGTGTACTGAGTTTCATATTATTACATGCAAGCGTGTTTGATTTATGGACCAATTTTTCCGACATAATTCCAGGGGGCGCTGTCGAGCCCCCGTGCCACGCCCGGGTACCAGCTTCAGTCCGGCCCTGATGGCCGCAGGTTCTGACGTGTGTGCAAAATTTCAAGAGTTTTTGAGCATGTTAAGGGCCCCAAAAGTGCCCGAGAAGTAGAAAAAAATAATAATAATAATAATAATAAACAATAATCCTACCGAAAACAATAGGGCCTTCGCCCTTTCAGGGCTTGGGCCCTAATAATCCTACCGGAAACAATAGGGCCTTCGCCCTTTCAGGGCTTGGGCCCTAATAATAATAATTAAAGCTGCAAGCAGCATTTATCGGGGTTCAAGCATTTAAGGCCTTTAAGCACATAAGCATTTAAGACATTAAGTTTTATTTGGAAAGCTTTTAACCACTGAAATAATAGATGGAAAAGACCATTTACAGCCAAAACAGGCAATTTACCATAGGAAATATATGGTTTTCAAAGCTTTTTGACAGTTATAGCGCCAGCTATTGTCCGATCTCCATGAAATTTTGCACGCTTGTTTACAATGTTATGGCACATATGCTCACCAATTTTTGTGAAGTTCTGAGTTTTCGTTTAGGATTTATAGGCTTTTGAGTGCATTTTGCCACGCCCATTTTCTTTATGACCCAATTATAGCCATACGAAAAATTCAAAAGTTCAACTTTTTTTCGATAATTATTGATCAGGAGAGTCCAGAGAATTGTCCTAGACTGGTCTGGTTCCGATCGGGCGAAAAACCAGGGACTAGTTCGCAAAAGTAGGTTTTTAACATATTCGCAAATAATTAATGAACGATTTGATTGACAGCAATGGTTCTTGAGGCAATGTTGTTCAGCATGAGCAGATCTATCAAATGATATGCATTTTGTGACAATAAGTGTAACACCACGTGATTACAGAGCCGTAAAACTCGTTAGCGCCAACTAGTGGCCGATTTCTTTCAAAATTCTTACAGACCTCTAGGGCTATGAGTTGAACATGCCCATCGAGTTTCGTTCCGATCGGCCTCCGTTAACCTTGTCTAATAGGTGCTCAAACTTCATTGGCCGATGGCGGCCATGTTTTTTGAGATACACCAATGTCCTCATAGACATACATGACACCTTGGGCCAAGACACTGCATACCAATTTTCAAGTCAATCGGACTAACGGTCAGGTGGTTAAAGCCTGTTTTATGATTTTTTCATGTTATAGAGCCACCATGTGGCCAATCGCCGTGATTTTTTTACTGTGACCTCAGATTGACCTCTTACACATGTGTACCGAGTTTGGTGAAGATACCTCATTTACTTCTGGAGTTATAGCCATTTTAGTAAAATAGGCCCCTCCCACAACGTACGTTTTGGCGCCCCTTAGCGTTCGTGAATCGAAATTTCAACTTTTTTTCGATAATTATTGATATTCAGACTCCAGAGAACATTTCTGTACTGGTTTGGTTCCGATCGGGCGAAAAACCTAGGACTAGTTCGCAAAAGTAGGTTTTTGGCAAAATTCAAAATGGCGGAAAATCTATCATGGCGGAAATGAAATCGGAGATATACGTTTTGTTCGTCAGGCATCCAGCTTTCCAATGATATAAGACACTTGAGTCTACGACATACGGTCTAGGAGTTCTGAGCAGTTTCGCGCTTTTGGTCGCTGTAGCGCCACCTATGGGCCGATTTGGCTAAGTCCGTGTATCTGAGTAGCGAGCAATACTACTACCATTTGACCAAGTATCACGTCTCTAGGCCTTACGGTTTTGGCTGCACGATGCGTTTTAGGGAAGAATAATAATAATAATTAAAGCTGCAAGCAGCATTTATCGGGGTTCAAGCAGTTAAGGCGTTTAAGGTTTTTAAGCACAAAAGCATCAAAAGTTATTAAGATTTATTTAGCAAGCATGTAACCACTGACATAATAGATTGGAAAAGACCATTTACAGCCAATACAGGCAATTTACCATGGGATATATATGGTTTTAAAGCTTTTTAACAGTTATAGCGCCACCTATGGTCCGATCTCCATAAAATTGTTTATTGTGACCTCAAATTGAACCCATACACATGTGTACTGAGTTTGGTGAAGATATCTCATTTACTTCTTGAGTTATAGCCATTTTAGTAAAATAGGCTCCTCCCACAAAAATTGACCACATTCTAGTATTATTTACTATGATTCTAGTTTACCATAGTTTATCATGATTTATAATAGCTTTCCATGATTTACCATGTTAATTGTCAATAGTAATTGTTATATAAGTGATTTTTAGTGTCTTATTGTTATATAAGTGATTTTTAGAGTCTAATGAATGCAAAAGCATATGTGAGTAGACTTCATTAATAAGTAGAATGACCAGCAGAGGGCAGTAGAAGACCACATATTGGCTCACTTTTACTTCAGACTTCTTGATTTTCACCATTTTTCTGCACTAAAGCAAAACAGTTTTTCCATTTTAACTCCATAATGCATGTTTACACACACACACACACACACACACACACACAAAGACAAAGACAAATGTTGTTATTTTTTCAATGCTATTGGGATATGTCATTATATAAAATATTATTTGAATGGTCTATAAACATTTCACAAAGTCTTTGTAAGCTATTAATCAGATGATTCAGAATTTATTCAGAAACCTAAGACTACACACACACATTATGTTGTAGATACAGACGTTTGAAATATATGATGTGATCAAACTGTCAATACTAATACTTTAACAGATGGATTTTGACTAAATGTAATTGTAAATGTCAAAATAGTGATTTTATAAAGTCTAAATATAAATTATAGAACAATATGACAAAATGACTATTTTAAACAGCAGGGGGCAGTAAAATACCACTTATTGGCTTAATATACCATTATATTCATATCATTTTCACCTTTTTAACTGTTATAGAGGCAAATTTTGTCCGATCTGTCTGAAAATTTCCATGCATGTTCAGAGTGATATTTCACATGTTCTGACTTGTTTTTAAGAAGGTTTGAACATTCATTAAAGAGATATAGGCTTTCGGGGACACTTGGTAAAGGCCACATTTTGAAGTGAACCTATTATAGCTATCCAAATGAAGTAGTTCAACTTTTTCTGACAACTATTGTTCTAGTGAGTCCAGAGAATGGTTATGCACTAGTTTTTAACATTATGATATGAAAATTATATGATCAGACATGGAAAAGACCATTTACAGCCAATACAGGCAGTTTACCATAGGAAATATATGGTTTTAAAGCCTTTTAACAGTTATAGCGCCAACTATTGTCCGATCTCCATAAAATTTTGCAAGCTTGTTTGTGATGTTATGACACATATGCTCACCAATTTTTGTGAAGTTCTGAGTTTTCATTTAGGATTTATAGGCTTTTTAGTGTATTTTGCCACGCCCATTTTATAAATGACCCTATTACAGCCATACAAATACAAAAGTTCAACTTTTTTTTGATAATTATTGATCTAGAGAGTCCATAGAATTGTCCTAGACTGATCTGGTTCCGATCGGGCGAAAAACCAGGGACTAGTTCGCAAAAGTAGGTTTTTAACATATTCATGAATATTTAATGAACGGTTTGATTGACAGCAATGGTTCTAGAGGCAAAGTTGTTCAGCATGAGCAGATCTATCAAATGATATGCATTTTGTGACAATATGTGTAACACCACGTGATTACAGAGCCATAAAACTCGTTAGCGCCAACTAGTGGCCGATTTCTTTCAAAATTCTTACAGACCTCTAGGGCCATGAGTCGAACATGCCCACCGAGTTTCGTTCCGATCGGCCTCCGTTAACCTTGTCTAATAGGTGCTCAACTTCATTGGCCAATGGCGGCCATGTTTTTTGAGATACACCAATGTCCTCATAGACATACATGGCACCTTGGACCAAGACACTGCATACCAATTTTCAAGTCAATCGGACTAACGGTCAGGTGGTTATAGCCTGTTTTATGTTTTTTTCATTTTATAGCGCCACCATGTGGCCAATCGCCGCGATTTTTTTACCGTGACCTCAGATTGACCTGTTACACATGTGTACCAAGTTTGGTTAAAATACCTCTTTTACTTCTGGAGTTATAGCCATTTTAGTAAAATAGGCTCCTCCCACAACGTTAATTTTGCACCCCCTAGCGACCGTGAATCGAAATTTCAACTTTTTTTCGATAATTATTGAACTTCAGACTCCAGAGAACAATTCTGCACTGGTTTGGTTCCGATCGGGCGAAAAACCAGGGACTAGTTCGCAAAAGTAGATTTTCGACAAAATTCAAAATGGCGGAAAATCTATCATGGCGGAAATAAAATCGGAGATATACGTTTTGTTCGTCAGGCGTCCAGCTTTCCAATGATATAAGACACTTGAGTCTAGGACTTACGGTCTAGGAGTTATGAGCAGTTTCGCGCTTTTGGTTGCTATAACGCCACCTATGGGCCAATCGGGGTCATAATTTGATAACCTCTCCTCGATTTTTGTACTACCATATGGCAAAGTTTCAAACCTCTAGCCCTTACGGTTTGGGCTGCACGATGCGTTTTACGGCGGAATAATAATAATAATAATAATAATAATAATTAAAGCTGCAAGCAGCATTTATCGGGGTTCAAGCAGTTAAGGCCTTTAAGGCATTTAAGCACAAAAGCATCAAAAGTTATTAAGATTTATTTAGCAAGCATGTAACCACTGACATAATAGATGGAAAAGACCATTTACAGCCAATACAGGCAGTTTACCATGGGATATATATGGTTTTAAAGCTTTTTAACAGTTATAGCGCCACCTATGGTCCGATCTCCATAAAATTGTTTACTGTGACCTCAAATTGAACCCATACACATGTGTACTGAGTTTGGTGAAGATATCTCATTTACTTCTTGAGTTATAGCCATTTGAGTAAAATAGGCTCCTCCCACAACGATTTGCCACATTCTAGAATTATTTAATATGATTCTAGCATGATTTACTATCATATACCATGTTCCAGAATGATTTATTAGGATTCTAGCATGATTTACCTTGATACACCTCATTTCAGTATTATTTACTATGATTTACAATGTTTCTAGCATGATTAACCACATTACTAGCAATTATGTCAAGTGTCAGTGCAAATGAGGTGATGAACACTGACAAAATATTATTGTGTTATAATAGTTAGTTATATACGTGATTTTTAGTGTGTGTCCAAGTATGAATGCAAAAGCACATGTAAAATATTTCATTATTAAGTAGAATGGCCAGCAGAGGGCACTAGAAGACCACTTATTGGCTCACTTTCACTTTAAACCAGTTTTCTGCACTAAAGCAAACCAGTTTTTCCATGTTAACTCAATGCATGCTTACACACACACACACACACACACACACACACACACACACACACACACACACACACACACACACACACACACACACACACATACACACACAGCATAGTTAACCATGGTTTACCATGATATACCACGTTCTAGTATTATTTACCAGGAGATAAACGACAATCTAGTATTATTTACTTTGATTTACCATGTTTCTAGCCTGATTTATCACATTACTAGCAATTATTTGAAGTGTCAGTGCAAATAAAGTGATTAACACTGACAAAATATGATTGTGTTATAATAGTTATTGCTATATAAGTGATTTTTTTAGTGTGTATTCAAGTATGAATGCAAGCACATGTTGAAATATTTCATTAATAAGTAGAATGGCCAGCAGAGGGCAGTAGAAGACCACTTATTGGCTCACTTTCACTTTAAACCAGTTTTCTGCACTAAAGCAAACCAGTTTATCCATGTTAACTCAATGCATGCTTACACACACACACACACACACACACACACACACACACACACACACACACACACACACAGCATAGTTAACCATGATTTACCATGATTTACCACATTACTAGCAATTATTTGAAGTGTCAGTGCAAATAAAGTGATTAACACTGACAAAATATGATTGTGTTATAATAGTTATTGCTATATAAGTGATTTTTAGTGTGTATTCAAGTTTAAATGCAAGCACATGTGGAAAAATTTAATTAATAAGTAGAATGGCCAGCAGAGGGCAGTAGAAGACCACTTATTGGCTCACTTTCACTTTAAACCTCATGATTTTGACCAGTTTTCTGCACTAAAGCAAACCAGTGTTTCCATGTTAACTCAATAATGCATACTTGCTACATATGCTACACACAATAATGCTACACACACACACACACACACACACAAATGTTTCAGTGATATTGGTGTCACATTCACCTTCATCACATTCACCTTCTGTCTTCATCACATTCACCATCTGTCGTCATCACCTGCACCTGCTCCTCATCACCCTCCTCATCATCACCTGCTCCTCATCATCATAACCGTCACCTGTTGTCCTTGTCTTGATCTGTGTATTTAAGTTCCCCTCTCATCCATTATCATTGTCGGTTATTGTTTGTGCACTAGCACTCTGTTATGTTTGTTTTCATGTTGGAAAATAAAACCTTTGTTATATTTGTACCACACACACACACACACACACACACACACACACACACACACACACACACCATCATTTATCATGATTTACCATGGCTGATACCAATACCAATATGAGAAAATGACTATTTTAAACAGCAGGGGGCAGTAAAATACCACTTATTGGCTTAACATGCCATTAATTCATATCATTTTCACCTTTTTAACTGTTATAGAGGCAAATTTTGTCCGATCTGTCTGAAAATTTTCATGCTTGTTCAGGGTGATATTTCACATGTTCTGACTTGTTTTTAAGAAGGTCTGAGCATTGATTAAAGAGATATAGGCTTTCGGGGACACTTGGTAAAGGCCAGATTTTGAAGTGAACCTATTATAGCTATCCAAATGAAGTAGTTCAACTTTTTCTGACAATTATTGATCTAGTGAGTCCAGAGAATTGTATTGCACTAGTTTTGAACATTATGATATGAAAATTATATGATCAGAGATGGAAAAGACCATTTACAGCCAATACAGGCAGTTTACCATAGGAAATATATGATTTTAAAGCTTTTTAACAGTTATAGCGCCACCTATCGTCCGATCTCCATAGAATTTTTCATGCTTGTTAATGATGTTATGTCACATATGCTGACCAATTTTTGTGAAGTTCTGAGTTTTTATTTAGGATTTATAGGCTTTTTAATGTATTTTGACACGCCCATTTTATAAATTACCCTATTACAGCCATCCAAATGCAAAAGTTCAACTTTTTTTTGATAATTATTGATCTAGAGAGTCCAGAGAATTGTCCTAGACTGGTCTGGTTCCGATCGGGCAAAAAACCTAGGACTAGTTCGCAAAAGTAGGTTTTTAACATATTAATGAATAATTAATGAACAGTTTGATTGACAGCAATGGTTCTTGAGGCAAAGTTGTTCAGGATGCGGAGATCTATCAAATGATATGCATTTTGTGTGGATATTTGTAACACTACGTGATTACAGAGCCGTAAAACTCGTTAGCGCCAACTAGTGGCCGATTTCTTTCAAAATTCTTACAGACCTTTAGGGCCATGAGCCGAACATGCCCATTGAGTTTCGTTCCGATCGGCCTCCGTTAACCTTGTCTAATAGGTGCTCAAACTTCGTTGGCCGATGGCGGCCATGTTTTTTGAGATACGCCAATGTCCTCATACACATACATGGCACCTTGGACCAAGACACTGCATACCAATTTTCAAGTCAATCGGACTAACGGTCAGGTGGTTATAGCCTGTTTTATGTTTTTTTCATTTTATAGCGCCACCATGAGGCCAATCGTCGCGATTTTTTTACTGTGACCCCAGAGTAAGCTCATACACATGTGTACCAAGTTTGGTGAAGATACCTCATTTATATCGGGAGTTATAGCCATTTTAGTAAAATAGGCCCCTCCCACAACGTACGTTTTGGCGCCCCTTAGCGACCGTGAATCGAAATTTCCACTTTTTTTCGATAATTATAGATATTCAGTCTCCAGAGAACATTTCTGCACTAGTTTGGTTCCAATCGGGCAAAAAACCAGGGACTAGTTCGCAAAAGTAGATTTTTGACAAAATTCAAAATGGCGGAAAATCTATCATGGCGGAAATGAAATCGGAGATATACGTTTTGTTCGTCAGGCGTCCAGCTTTCCAATGATATAAGACACTTGAGTCTACGACATACGGTCTAGGAGTTATGAGCAGTTTCGCGCTTTTGGTTGTTATAGCGCCACCTATGGGCCAATCGGGGTCATAATCTCTGAACCTTTCCTCGATTTTTGTACTACCATCTGTCAAAGTTTCAAAGTTCCAGCTCTTACGGTTTGGGCTGCACGATGCGTTTTACGGCGGAATAATAATAATAATAATAATAATAATAATAAAAATCAGCACAATTACAATAGGGTTTCAGCACTTCGTGCTTGAACCCCTAATAATAATAATAATTAAAGCTGCAAGCAGCATTTATCGGGGTTCAAGCTATTAAGGCCTTTAAGGGGTTTTAAGCACAAAAGCATCAAAAGTTATCAGGTTTTATTTAGCATGTAACCACTGACATAATAGATGGAAAAGACCATTTACAGCCAATACAGGCAATGTACCATAGGAAATATATGGTTTTAAAGCTTTTTAACAGTTATAGCGCCACCTATGGTCCGATCTCCATAAAATGTGGCATGCTTGTTAATGATGTTATGTCACATATGCTCACCGATTTTTGTGAAGTTCTGAGTTTTCATTTAGGATTTATAGGATTTTTAATGTATTTTGCCACGCCCATTTTATAAATGACCCTATTAGAGCCATCCAAATGCAAAATTTCAACTTTTTTTTGATAGTTTTTGATCTAGAGAGTCCAGAGAATTGTCCTAGACTGGTCTGGTTCCGATCGGGCGAAAAACCTAGGACTAGTTCGCAAAAGTAGGTTTTTAACATGTTTGCGAATATTTAATGAACGGTTTGATTGACAGCAATGGTTCTTGAGGCAAAGTTGTTCAGGATGAGGAGATCTATCAAATGATATACATATTGTGTGGATATTTGTAACACCACGTGATTACAGAGCCGTAAAACTCGTTAGCGCCAACTAGTGGCCGATTTCTTTCAAAATTCTTACAGACCTCTAGGGCCTTGAGTCGAACATGCCCATCGAGTTTCGTTCCGATCGGCCTCCGTTAACCTTGTCTAATAGGTGCTCAAATTTCATTGGCCGATGGCGGCCATGTTTTTTGAGATATGCCAATGT
Organism: Squalius cephalus; assembly: GCF_949319135.1. Classification (NCBI taxonomy): domain Eukaryota; kingdom Metazoa; phylum Chordata; class Actinopteri; order Cypriniformes; family Leuciscidae; genus Squalius; species Squalius cephalus. The sequence continues at coordinate 32,964,109 of NC_137127.1, read as the reverse complement.
CCTCATACACATACATGGCACCTTGGACCAAGACACTGCATACCAATTTTCAAGTCAATCGGACTAACGGTCAGGTGGTTATAGCCTGTTTTATGTTTTTTTCATGTTATAGCGCCACCATGTGGCCAATCGCCGCGGTTTTTTTACTGTGACCTCAGATTGACCTCTTACACATGTGAACCAAGTTTGGTGAAGATACCTCATTTACTTCTGGAGTTATAGCCATTTTAGTAAAATAGGCCCCGCCCACAACGTACGTTTTGGCGGCCCTTAGCGTCCGTGAATCGAAATTTCAACTTTTTTTCGATAGTTTTTGATATTCAGACTCTAGAGAACATTTCTGCACTGGTTTGGTTCCGATCGGGCGAAAAACCTAGGACTAGTTCGCAAAAGTATGTTTTTGACAAAATTCAAAATGGCGGAAAATCTATCATGGCGGAAATGAAATCGGAGATATACGTTTTGTTCGTCAGGCGTCCAGCTTTCCAATGATATAAGACACTTGAGTCTACGTCATACGGTCTAGTAGTTATGAGCAGTTTTGCGCTTTTGGTTGCTATAGCGCCACCTATGGGCCAATCGGGGTCATACTTTTATAGGTTCTCCCCAAATTGAGGACTACCATTTGGCCAAGTTTCAAGGTTCCAGCTCTTACGGTTTGGTCTGCACAATGCGTTTTAGGGGAAAATAATAATAATAATAATAATAATAATAATAATTAAAGCTGCAAGCAGCATTTATCGGGGTTCAAGCTATTAAGGCCTTTAAGGGTTTTTAAGCACAAAAGCATCAAAAGTTATCAGGTTTTATTTAGCAAGCATGTAACCACTGACATAATAGATGGAAAAGACCATTTACAGCCAATACAGGCAATGTACCATAGGAAATATATGGTTTTAAAGCTTTTTAACAGTTATAGCGCCACCTATAGTCCGATCTCCATAAAATTTGGCATGCTTGTTAATGATGTTATGTCACATATGCTCACCAATTTTTGTGAGGTTCTGAGTTTTCATTTAGGATTTATAGGCTTTTTAGTGTATTTTGCTACGCCCATTTTATAAATGACCCTATTACAGCCATCCAAATGCAAAAGTTCAACTTTTTTTTGATAGTTTTTGATCTAGAGAGTCCAGAGAATTGTCCTAGACTGGTCTGGTTCCAATCGTGCGAAAAACCTAGGACTAGTTCGCAAAAGTAGGTTTTTAACATGTTTGCGAATATTTAATGAACGGTTTGATTGACAGCAATGGTCCTTGAGGCAAAGTTGTTCAGGATGAGGAGATCTATCAAATGATATGCATATTGTGTGGATATTTGTAACACCACGTGATTACAGAGCTGTAAAACTCGTTAGCGCCAACTAGTGGCCGATTTCTTTCAAAATTGTTACAGACCTCTATGGCCTTGAGTCGAACATGCCCATCGAGTTTCGTTCCGATCGGCCTCCGTTAACCTTGTCTAATAGGTGCTCAAATTTCATTGGCCGATGGCGGCCATGTTTTTCGAGATACGCCAATGTCCTCATACACATACATGGCACCTTGGACCAAGACACTGCATGCCAATTTTCAAGTCAATCGGACTAATGGTCAGGTGGTTATAGCCTGTTTTATGTTTTTTTCATGTTATAGTGCCACCATGTGGCCAATTGCCGCGGTTTTTTTACTGTGACCTCAGATTGACCTCTTACACATGTGTACCAAGTTTGGTGAAGATACCTCATTTATTTCTGGAGTTATAGCCATTTTAGTAAAATAGGCCCCTCCCACAACGTACGTTTTGGCGCCCCTTACCGTCCGTGAGTCGAAATTTCAACTTTTTTTCGATAGTTTTTGATAAACAGACTCTAGAGAACATTTCTGCACTGGTTTGGTTCCGATCGGGCGAAAAACCTAGGACTAGTTCGCAAAAGTATGTTTTTGACAAAATTCAAAATGGCGGAAAATCTATCATGGCGGAAATGAAATCGGAGATATACGTTTTGTTCGTCAGGCGTCCAGCTTTCCAATGATATAACACACTTGAGTCTACGTCGTACGGTCTAGTAGTTATGAGCAGTTTCGCGCTTTTGGTTGCTATAGCGCCACCTATGGGCCAATCGGGGTCATACTTTGATAGGTTCTCCCCAAATTGAGGACTACCATTTGGCCAAGTTTCAAGGTTCCAGCTCTTACGGTTTGGTCTGCACGATGCGTTTTAGGGGAAAATAATAATAATAATAATAATAATAATTAAAGCTGCAAGCAGCATTTATCGGGGTTCAAGCAGTTAAGGCCTTTAAGGCATTTAAGCACAAAAGCATCAAAAGTTATTAAGATTTATTTAGCAAGCATGTAACCACTGACATAATAGATGGAAAAGACCATTTACAGCCAATACAGGCAATTTGCCATGGGATATATATGGTTTTAAAGCTTTTTAACAGTTATAGCGCCACCTATGGTCCGATCTCCATAAAATTGTTTACTGTGACCTCAAATTGAACCCATACACATGTGTACTGAGTTTGGTGAAGATATCTCATTTACTTCTTGAGTTATAGCCATTTGAGTAAAATAGGCTCCTCCCACAACGATTTGCCACATTCTAGAATTATTTAATATGATTCTAGCATGATTTACTATCATATACCATGTTCCAGAATGATTTATTAGGATTCTAGCATGATTTACCTTGATACACCTCATTTCAGTATTATTTACTATGATTTACAATGTTTCTAGCATGATTAACCACATTACTAGCAATTATGTGAAGTGTCAGTGCAAATGAGGTGATGAACACTGACAAAATATTATTGTGTTATAATAGTTAGTTATATACGTGATTTTTAGTGTGTGTCCAAGTATGAATGCAAAAGCACTTGTAAAATATTTCATTATTAAGTAGAATGGCCAGCAGAGGGCACTAGAAGACCACTTATTGGCTCACTTTCACTTTAAACCAGTTTTCTGCACTAAAGCAAACCAGTTTTTCCATGTTAACTCAATGCATGCTTACACACACACACACACACACACACACACACACACACACACACACACACACACACACACACACACACACACACACACACACACACACACACATACACACACAGCATAGTTAACCATGATTTACCATGATATACCACGTTCTAGTATTATTTACCAGGAGATAAACGACAATCTAGTATTATTTACTTTGATTTACCATGTTTCTAGCCTGATTTATCACATTACTAGCAATTATTTGAAGTGTCAGTGCAAATAAAGTGATTAACACTGACAAAATATGATTGTGTTATAATAGTTATTGCTATATAAGTGATTTTTTTAGTGTGTATTCAAGTATGAATGCAAGCACATGTTGAAATATTTCATTAATAAGTAGAATGGCCAGCAGAGGGCAGTAGAAGACCACTTATTGGCTCACTTTCACTTTAAACCAGTTTTCTGCACTAAAGCAAACCAGTTTATCCATGTTAACTCAATGCATGCTTACACACACACACACACACACACACACACACACACACACACACACACACACACACACACACAGCATAGTTAACCATGATTTACCATGATTTACCACATTACTAGCAATTATTTGAAGTGTCAGTGCAAATAAAGTGATTAACACTGACAAAATATGATTGTGTTATAATAGTTATTGCTATATAAGTGATTTTTAGTGTGTATTCAAGTATAAATGCAAGCACATGTGGAAAAATTTAATTAATAAGTAGAATGGCCAGCAGAGGGCAGTAGAAGACCACTTATTGGCTCACTTTCACTTTAAACCTCATGATTTTGACCAGTTTTCTGCACTAAAGCAAACCAGTGTTTCCATGTTAACTCAATAATGCATACTTGCTACATATGCTACACACACGAATGCTACACACACACACACACACACACACACACACACACACACACACACACACACACAAATGTTTCAGTGATATTAGTGTCACATTCACCTTCATCACATTCACCTTCTGTCTTCATCACATTCACCATCTGTCGTCATCACCTGCACCTGCTCCTCATCACCCTCCTCATCATCACCTGCTCCTCATCATCATAACCGTCACCTGTTGTCCTTGTCTTGATCTGTGTATTTAAGTTCCCCTCTCATCCATTATCATTGTCGGTTATTGTTTGTGCACTAGCACTCTGTTATGTTTGTTTTCATGTTGGAAAATAAAACCTTTGTTATATTTGTACCACACACACACACACACACACACACACACACACACACACACACACACACACACACACACACACACACACACACACACCATCATTTATCATGATTTACCATGGCTGATACCAATACCAATATGAGAAAATGACTATTTTAAACAGCAGGGGGCAGTAAAATACCACTTATTGGCTTAACATGCCATTAATTCATATCATTTTCACCTTTTTAACTGTTATAGAGGCAAATTTTGTCCGATCTGTCTGAAAATTTTCATGCTAGTTCAGGGTAATATTTCACACGTTCTGACTTGTTTTTAAGAAGGTCTGAGCATTGATTAAAGAGATATAGGCTTTCGGGGACACTTGGTAAAGGCCAGATTTTGAAGTGAACCTATTATAGCTATCCAAATGAAGTAGTTCAACTTTTTCTGACAATTATTGATCTAGTGAGTCCAGAGAATTGTATTGCACTAGTTTTGAACATTATGATATGAAAATTATATGATCAGAGATGGAAAAGACCATTTACAGCCAATACAGGCAGTTTACCATAGGAAATATATGATTTTAAAGCTTTTTAACAGTTATAGCGCCACCTATCGTCCGATCTCCATAGAATTTTTCATGCTTGTTAATGATGTTATGTCACATATGCTGACCAATTTTTGTGAAGTTCTGAGTTTTTATTTAGGATTTATAGGGTTTTTAGTGTATTTTGCCACGCCCATTTTATAAATGACCCTATTACAGCCATCCAAATGCAAAAGTTCAACTTTTTTTTGATAATTATTGATCTAGAGAGTCCAGAGAATTGTCCTAGACTGGTCTGGTTCCGATCGGGCAAAAAACCTAGGACTAGTTCGCAAAAGTAGTTTTTTAACATATTAATGAATAATTAATGAACAGTTTGATTGACAGCAATGGTTCTTGAGGCAAAGTTGTTCAGGATGAGGAGATCTATCAAATGATATGCATATTGTGTGGATATTTGTAACACCACGTGATTACAGAGCCGTAAAACTCGTTAGCGCCAACTAGTGGCCAATTTCTTTCAAAATTCTTACAGACCTTTAGGGCCATGAGCCGAACATGCCCATTGAGTTTCGTTCCGATCGGCCTCCGTTAACCTTGTCTAATAGGTGTTAAAATTTCATTGGCCAATGGCGGCCATGTTTTTTGAGATACGCAAATGTCCTCATACACATACATGGCACCTTGGACCAAGACACTGCATACCAATTTTCAAGTCAATCGGACTAACGGTCAGGTGGTTATAGCCTGTTTTATGTTTTTTTCATTTTATAGCGCCACCATGAGGCCAATCGTCGCGATTTTTTTACTGTGACCCCAGAGTAAGCTCATACACATGTGTACCAAGTTTGGTGAAGATACCTCATTTACATCGGGAGTTACAGCCATTTTAGTAAAATAGGCCCCTCCCACAACGTACGTTTTGGCGCCCCTTAGTGACCGTGAATCGAAATTTCCACTTTTTTTCGATAATTATTGATATTCAGTCTCCAGAGAACATTTCTGCATTAGTTTGGTTCCAATCGGGCAAAAAACCAGGGACTAGTTCGCAAAAATAGATTTTTGACAAAATTCAAAATGGCGGAAAATCTATCATGGCGGAAATGAAATCGGAGATATACGTTTTGTTCGTCAGGCGTCCAGCTTTCCAATGATATAAGACACTTGAGTCTACGACATACGGTCTAGGAGTTATGAGCAGTTTCGCGCTTTTGGTTGTTATAGCGCCACCTATGGGCCAATCGGGGTCATAATCTCTGAACCTTTCCTCGATTTTTGTACTACCATCTGTCAAAGTTTCAAAGTTCCAGCTCTTACGGTTTGGGCTGCACGATGCGTTTTAGCGGAGAAGAATAATAATAATAATAATAAAAATCCTTACAATTACAATAGGGTTTCAGCACTTCGTGCTTGAACCCCTAATAATAAAAATCAGTACAATTACAATAGGGTTTCAGCACTTCGTGCTTGAACCCCTAAAAATCAGTACAATTACAATAGGGTTTCAGCACTTCGTGCTTGAACCCCTAATAAAAATCAGCACAATTACAATAGGGTTTCAGCACTTCGTGCTTGAACCCCTAAAAATCAGCACAATTACAATAGGGTTTCAGCACTTCGTGCTTGAACCCCTAATAAAAATCAGCACAATTACAATAGGGTTTCAGCATTTCATGCTTGAACCCCTAATAAGAAGAGACGTTTTGGACAGTTATAGCGCCACCTATTGTCCGATCTTCACGAAACTTGGCATGCTTCTTCACCATGTTCTGACACATCTGCTCATCGATTTTTGTGAAGTTTGGGGTTTTCCCTTAGGTTGTATAGGCTTTTGAGTGTTTTTTTGTCCCACACCTTTCCTGAATGACCCTGTTACAGCCAGGCCAATGCAAAAGTTCAACTTTTTTTCGATAATTATTGATCTAGAGACTCCAGAGAACTGTGCTAGACTGGTCTGGTTCCGATTGGGCGAAAAACCAGGGACTAGTTCGCAAAAGTAGTTTTTTAACATATTCATGAATATTTAATGAACGGTTTGATTGACCGCAATGGTTCTAGAGGCAAAGTTGTTCAGCATGAGCAGATCTATCAAATGATATGCATTTTGTGACAATATGTGTAACACCACGTGATTACAGAGCCATAAAACTCGTTAGCGCCAACTAGTGGCCGATTTCTTTCAAAATTCTTACAGACCTCTAGGGCCATGAGTCGAACATGCCCACCGAGTTTCGTTCCGATCGGCCTCCGTTAACCTTGTCTAATAGGTGCTCAACTTCATTGGCCAATGGCGGCCATGTTTTTTGAGATACACCAATGTCCTCATAGACATACATGGCACCTTGGACCAAGACACTGCATACCAATTTTCAAGTCAATCGGACTAACGGTCAGGTGGTTATAGCCTGTTTTATGTTTTTTTCATTTTATAGCGCCACCATGTGGCCAATCACCGCGATTTTTTTACCGTGACCTCAGATTGACCTCTTACACATGTGTACCAAGTTTGGTTAAAATACCTCTTTTACTTCTGGAGTTATAGCCATTTTAGTAAAATAGGCTCCTCCCACAACGTTAATTTTGCACCCCCTAGCGACCGTGAATCGAAATTTCAACTTTTTTTCGATAATTATTGAACATCAGACTCCAGAGAACAATTCTGCACTGGTTTGGTTCCGATCGGGCGAAAAACCAGGGACTAGTTTGCAAAAGTAGATTTTCGACAAAATTCAAAATGGCGGAAAATCTATCATGGCGGAAATAAAATCGGAGATATACGTTTTGTTCGTCAGGCGTCCAGCTTTCCAATGATATAAGACACTTGAGTCTACGACATACGGTCTAGGAGTTATGAGCAGTTTTGCGCTTTTGGTTGCTATAGCGCCACCTATGGGCCAATCGGGGTCATAATTTGATAACCTCTCCTCGATTTTTGTACTACCATATGGCAAAGTTTCAAAGCTCTAGCCCTTACGGTTTGGGCTGCACGATGCGTTTTACGGCGGAATAATAATAATAATAATAATAATTAAAGCTGCAAGCAGCATTTATCGGGGTTCAAGCAATTAAGGCCTTTAAGGCCTCAAAGCACAAAAGCATAAAAAGTTATTAAGTTTTATTTAGCAAGCATTTAACCACTGACATCATAGATGGAAAAGATCTTGTTCTAGCATGATTTACCATGATATACCACATTCTAAAATTATTTACCATAGTTCATCATGATTTATCATGGTTTACCATGATTTACCCTGTTCTAGCATAGTTTACCATGATTTACCATGTTCTAGCATGATAAACCACGTTCTAGAAAGATTTAACAGGATTCTTACTGATTTACCTTAATACACCACATTCTACTATTATTTACTATGACTTACCATGTTTCTAGCGTGATTTACCATGATTTACCACATTACTAGCAATTATGTGAAGTGTCAGTGCAAATGAAGTGATAAACACTGACAAAATATGATTGTGTTATAATAGTTATTGTTATACAAGTGATTTTTTTAGTGTCTACCCTAAATATGAATTAATCCAAAAGCACATGTGAAAAGACTTCATTAATAAGTAGAATGGCCAGCAGAAGAGGACCACTTATTGGCTCACTTTCACTTTAAACTTAATGATTTGCACCAGTTTTCTGCACTAAATTAAACCAGTTTTTCCATGTCAACTCAATAATGCATGCTCACACACACACACACACACACACACACACACACACACACGCACACACACACACACGCACACACACACGCTTTTTGGATATGCTATTGAGAAAATATATTTATTTGTCTATAGGCATTTCTTTGTGATCTAATAATATAAAACTATGTTACCAGTATAGGGCTGTAACGATTCCTCAATTATAGTCAAGTACTCGATTTAAAAAAATCCTTGATTGCAATTTACCCCTAGAGTAATTGGCAAAATACCAAAAGTGGTGCATTCCACAGACGAGAATCAAACAACCGCAGATTTACAGTTTTCTAGGACAACGCGATATTTAAAACCATTTACAGTCATAGTATAGCATAGTGCCATTGTGAAATCACAAAGTCTGTGATTCAGTTAAATAAATATATCTTCTGTTTTTTGCTTGTTTTTTTTTTTTTTTTCACACAGAAGACACATGGGTGCAGATTAGCCTACATGTTAAAATTACCTCAGCTCCATCCACAGTAAACGCTGCTCCAAGCAAACTCAGTCTCTGCAGTGCTGTTTGTTTAGGTTTCCAATAACGTGCAAATATGGGAACGCAAGTCGGACGCAATTTGTGTTTCATAGTTGCACTGTTATCATTTGTGGAGCACATCTGGGTTTCTCAAACTGCTGTCCATCGCGATTTCAAAATAAAAGTTTAAACTCTTGCTCTGAATTTGCATGTTTTGATGTGCACATGTTCTCGTTCAAGAAATTACAGTGACTGTAGCATTTCTATCGTACAGAAGTGGTCAAATATTAAAGTTTAAGTTGACATTTGAATTAGTTGTTTGGACAATATTAAACAAGGATTTGATAATGCCAGGCTTAGTGTAACAACCAGGCAGCTGGCGCCCTCTGCAGGCATTTGTTATTTATGTACATAAGTTATGTTTATATTAGTTTATATAATTTATTTTACATGGGTATATTTTAACAGTGTTCTTCAATAAAACCAATATAATTACTTACTTTGATACTTTACTTGAACCAATTATTGTTGCTTGTTATTATATATTTCTATTTTAAGTCATTTTAAAGGCTGTTGTTAACTTGAATCTATTTTTTACCACAATTTTTTTTATCCGATTACTTGAATAGAATACTGAAATACTAAATACTAAAATACTAAAATAATCGATAGCTACAGCCCTATCATAATAAAAAAGATTGCTTTTTAAAGCATTTGTTTGTTTCCCAATACTGAAAGCTAATGAAAAGGTAATGTGCAATCCTGCTGCTCCCTCGAGTGGACAAAAGTGGTATTAAAGCTTGCATTTTACAATTGAAGTGATTTAATGAATTAATGAATGGGAATTTATATCTCGGGAACCAGAAGGCGAAAAAGCATATATAGTGCTTGAGGAGCCCTGTTAAATGAGACCATCAATGTGTTTTTGGGCGATTGATGCTGGAAGTTATGACTGTTCAAATGCAAATATTTGGGGGCTTTTATCTCTGGAATGCGCAGGACAAATTACACCACATTTGAATCGAAGCTAGCCAAGGATGGGCCCTTTCCAACGAGCTCTCACACAAGGTTCGGGGTGGTCTGGATCGGGAGTTACGGCCGTTCAAAATCGGGGGTCCCGCGGACTAGATCCGCGCGGGGGGCGCGCTCCCGAGGCCCGCGACGACACGTTTCGATCAAGAGCCTGGAGAAGACCTTACCATCAAAATTTGAGCGCGAAACGACTTCCCGTTTTCGAGTTATGAGTGAATTTGTATTTGGGGGCGTGGCTTAAATGCCCGTTTTACTTTCGTTTCATTTCATTAATTTACTTTAGTCCATTTCCATATCTCAGTGTGACACAATTGTCAAGTAATACTCCAATAGAGAATAGATACAAAATATGATTTAAAATGTTAAAATAATGATTTTATAAAGTCTAAATATGAATTATATGACAATATTAGGGAGCAGTATGATGAATGGCAGCAGGGGGCAGTAAAATACCACTTATTGGCTTAATGACATGTTATATAATTTTTACCTTTTTAACTGTTATAGAGGCAAATTTTGTCTGATCTGTCTGAAATTTTTCATGCTTATTAAGAGTCATGAACATTATTATATGAGAATTATATGAACATAGATAGGAATAGGAATTTTTCCTAGGAAAAGACCATTCACAGCCAATACAGGCAATTTACCATAGGAAATATATGGTTTTAAAGCGTTTTAACAGTTATAGCGCCACCTTTGGTCCGATCTCCATACAAATTTCCAGGCTTCTTTAGCATGTTATGACAAATATGTGCATCAATTTTTGTGAAGTTCTGTGTTTTCGTTTAGGATTTATAGGCTTTTGAGTGCATTTTGCCACGCCCATTTTCTTTATGACCCAATATACCCATGCGAAAAATGCAAAAGTTCGACTTTTTTTTGATAATTATTTATCTAGAGAGTCCATAGAATTGTCTTAGACTCGTTTGGTTCCGATCGGGCGAAAAACCAGGGACTAGTTCACAAAAGTAGGTTTTTAACATAATTACGAATATTTAATTAACGGTTTGATTGACAGCAATGGTTCTTGAGGCAAAGTTGTTCTCCATGAGAAGGTCTATCAAATGATATGCATATTGTGTGGATATTTGTAACACCACATGATTACGGAGCTGTAAAACTCGTTAGCGCCAACTAGTGGCCGATTTCTTTCAAAATTCTTACAGACCTCTAGGGCCATGAGTCGAACATGCCTACCGAGTTTTGTTCCGATCAGCCTCCGTTAACCTTGTCTAATAGGTGCTCAAATTTCATTGGCCGATGGCGGCCATGTTTTTTGAGATACGCCAATGTCCTCATAGACATACAAGGCACCTTGGACCAAGACACTGCATACCAATTTTCAAGTCAATCGGACTAACGGTCAGGTCGTCATAGCCCTTTTCATGTTTTTTTCATGTTATAGCGCCACCTAGAGTTTAATCGTCGCGATTTTTTTACTGTGACCCAAGATTGAACTCCTACACATGTGGACCGAGTTTGGTGAAGATACCTCATTTATATCTTGAGTTATAGCCCTTTTAGTAAAATAGGCTCCTCCCACAACATTAGTTTTGCGCCCCCTAGCGACTGTGAATCGAAATTTCAACTTTTTTTCGATAATTATTGATATTCAGACTCCAGAGAACATTTCTGCACTGGTTTGGTTCCGATCGGACGAAAAACCTAGGACTAGTTCGCAAAAGTAGGTTTTTGACAAAATTCAAAATGGCGGAAAAATTTGCATACCGGAAATGAAATCGGAGATAAACGTTTTGTTCTTCAGGGTTCCAGCTTTCCAATGATATAAGACACTTGAGTCTACGACATATGGTCTAGGAGTTATGAGCAGTTTCGCGCTTTTGGTCGCTATAGCGCCACCTATGGGCCAATCGGAGTCATACTCTCTGAACCTCTCCTCGATTTTTGTACTACCATTTGGCAAAGTTTCAAGTCTCCAGCACTTACGGTTTAGGCTGCACGATGCGTTTTACGGCAGAAGAAAAATAATAAAAATCAGCACAATTACAATAGGGTTTCAGCACTTCGTGCTTGAACCCCTAATAATAATAATAATAATAATAATAATAATAAAAATCAGCACAATTACAATAGGGTTTCAGCACTTCGTGCTTGAACCCCTAATAATAATTAAAGCTGCAAGCAGCATTTATCGGGGTTCAAGCATTTAAGGTGTTTAAAGGGGGGGTGAAATGCTCATTTTCACTCAATCTCCTTTTAATCTTGAGTACCTATAGAGTAGTATTGCATCCTTCATATCTCCAAAACGTCTTTAGTTTTATTATATTTATAAGTTAAAGATTGGCTGTACCGAGTCTTTCTGGAAAAAACCGAGCGGCTGGGGGCGGGCCGTGTGGGCGGTGTGCTATAGCTGTGCTAACTGATCTAACAACAACACAGAGAGACATTTGAAGTAGTTTACTCACCGTGACTGCTCGATCCTTAAGCATTAGACGATCTGCAAATAAGTCGATCTGGGCTTTGTTTATAAAACAATCATCGTCGAAATGCAGGGAAGAAAGAGTCGTGCACAACCTCCATTGATGCTTCGAAAAAACAAACTCCATCCACTATTCCCTTAACGCTGGGTTCTTTGGGAATCTGTGCAGGGTTGTCTTGCCCTGCCAACCAAAAACCCACTTCTTTGGTGACATTGACTTCCCTAAAAGCCGAGCATAGCGCTTTGAGGTAACGTACTGCTTTCGCTCTCTTCTCTCTCTGGTCTGCGAGTGCGCGCGCGGCCGCGGAGAAGTGCCCTTAGGACCCATATAAGGAAATTCCGCTCTATCTTACGTAAGACAGAGCCATACTCGAAAAAAACTTTCCGAAACTTGTGACAAACCGGAAGGAGTATTTTTGGAACAAAAATACTCCTTCAAACGTACAACTTAACTTTTGAAACTTTGTCCATGTTTAGCATGGGAATCCAACTCTTTAACAGTGTAAAAAACTCAGTATGCATGAAACAGCAATTCACCCCCCCCTTTAAGGCATTTAAGCACATAAGCATTTAAGACATTAAGTTTTATTTAGAAAGCTTTTAACCACTGAAATAAACAATACTGCTATGTTAGTTTTTAGCTCAGCTTTTTATGTACTGGTTTATAAATTATAGCTGGTTAAACTGAAATGTTACAAATGTACTTATACTCTACATTGGTTTAAATGTTAACTGTCTCATGGGACAACATTTATTTATATTGGAAATTATTCAGATGTGAAACAATTGCAATGTGGTTGTTTAAGACCAATAAACTTTCTCTTGTTTTAAAGTGTGTGGACAGTCATGTATGCAGATGATAAAACATTACATTTACCAGCGACATCAATTAAGTAGTTGTCTACTACTTTGGATGAGGAAAACGTTTTTCCACAACACTGTGTAGCATGTAGTGTGCAATGTGACTTGACGTGCTACACCCAGTTATAGTATTCGGTAGGGCCTAATTAAATCAGAAGCAAGGAACATCTACTGGGGAGGAAATGGTGCAACAGGTGAGCAAATAGTTAACAATTTTGTTCTGATTGAAAGAGAAAAATATAGCTGCGAGCAGCGATTACGGGCCCAAGCCGGTGGCACCGCAACCCCGGTGCCTTTAGTTACCTAAAGGCACCGGGGTGGCGGTACCGCCAGCTTTGGCCCTTCATCGCTATATATATATATATATATAAAAAAGACAGAAAATATTCCTTGACTTACCTTATTCTGATTTTATGATACACTCAAAATATTCCACAACAAATCCTTTAAATTGAATGTAAAAATAAAAATGAAAGTAAGCAGTGTTGGGCTCACGTAACCCTCTCATTAGAATCAAAATGTTTCAACATTTGCAATGAATTTGGATGCTAAACTATTCTTTATTATAGGCTTTGTTCTTCACTCGTGTTCCAATATCAACGGAAAAAATCATCCTCTTCACACGCGCAAAAATGTGCTTGAAACATCACAGTGGAGCGGTGCTTACCGTGAATGGTACAAATTGTACTACTGACTATTTAGAGCAGTGTAATTTTTATATGTTAGGTTGACTATTTTATTATTATATTTTATTAAGGCTATAATGAACAGGCTGCGATGTCAAGATTGCAATGCTGGAATGTGTGTGTGTGTGTGTGTGTGTGTGTGTGTGTGTGTGTGTGTGTGTGTGTGTGTGTGTGTGTTCATGTTTTTCTATCCCAGTGGGGACTTCAACCTGAACGCACACAGACTCATGGGGACTCGTGTCACAGTGGGGACCTAAATAGAGGTCCCCATGGGTAAACAAGCTTATAAATCATACAGAATGAGTTTTTTTGGAAATGTAAAAATGCAGAACGTTTTCTGGGATAGGTAGGTTTAGGGGTAGGGTTAGTGTGAGGAGATAGAATATACAGTTTGTACAGTATAAAAACCATTAAGTCTATAGAGAGTCCCCACAAAGATAGTAAACCGTGTGCGTGTGTGTGTGTGTGTGTGTGTGTGGCGTGGGCGCGATTGAACAGTGGACACATAAAAACATACTCTGTCATTATACAGGACGACATTCAAAATGCAAAGTGTTAACTTATATTTGTGTACAGTCGCAATAAAACACAACATTGTGCTTTTGTAAAATAATTTCAAGCAATCCACCCCCCGAAAGGCGCTAATTTTAAAATGAAACTAAAATGCTCATGGCTGCACGGGCATTCATAACGGTGCGCATCCACGGCGAGGAACGAGCAGAACAGAATGAACGTTTTTCAGTTAATTCCTACTTCCATAGGAATTCATTTGAAACGCTCGCTCAACCACTATCAATGTCAGTGCGGACGAACATATTTTACTTGTTGGCGATTCAAAAGCCCCCAGCGGTGTCACACGTCGATTAACCGGTGGTAAAATATTCTCACCGTCACAAACCTAGTATATTTTTATGTAGATTCAATAGGCCTACCTGATTTTGAACACAAGAGGGCAGTATAGCCCTATGTATGACTTGACTTTTATGGGACTAAATAGTACAATTACTATTTTTAAACTTATAAATAATTATTAAATTGAAAAAAAAAAAAGAATAAAATGGGTTTAGTTGTGATATTTCTATACTTTTATATAGAAATAAATGGTTTTTAATTACATTTTTAGAAGATGAGGCTTTTAGTGTTTCCTTTTTGTACATTATTTTAGTCCCTCACTATAGCAAAACCGTTTGAGATGTTTAATATCCGTTCACAATTTAGCATCTTTAATGTATTTTCATCATTTTGAAAAAGTTTGGTGTGAATAAAATAAACCAGTTAGGAAGAGTAGCTAAATACTCAGAGTCTGAAATATCCAAAAAATCCACATTCAAACCAAAATATCTGACTTCCTTTTGCTCTGAGCTAATAACTGTAAATTAGAAAGTTGTCCGGCTCGGTGAGACCAATATATATTCTGATTTTTGTAACTGTTGGTAAAACTAACCCCCCCCACTTTTTTCAAAAGCATGTTGAAAGTGACACACTTCCTGCTGCCAGTTGGTGGCGCTATAACTTTGACTCACAATAGTTACATCCATCTGATCGGCCTCTTACCACGAACAGACTGCTGAAGTTTCATCAAGATCAGTTAATGTATGCAGAAGTTATAACACTTCATGTCTCTCTTTTCTTGCCATAAATTCGTTTCCTCGCCACGGCCAAACCGTTCAAGATATCAAAAATCCGTCTGCAATTTTTCATCCTCAATGTCTTGACTTCATGCACTCCGAGTTTGGTGGGGATGGAATTAAATCTCTAGGAGGAGTAGTTCACATTCCACAGCAAGCGTTTTCCAAACAACCCATAATAGCCGACTTCCTGTTGGGCTTGCGTGAAACTTGACAGAGGGAAAGTTGTTCGGCCGGATGAGATCTATATTTGTACCGAGTTTCATATTAATTCATGCAAGGGTGTTTGATATATGGACCAACTTTTCAGACCGTGTCCAAGGGGGCGCTGTTGAGCCCCCCTGCCACGCCCGGGTACCAGCTTCAGCCCGGCCCTGATGACCGTGGGTTCTGACCTGTGTGAAAAGTTTCAAGAGTTTTTAAGCAAGTTAAGGGCCCCAAAAGCCCCTGAAACCTTGAAAAACAAAGATTAAATGGAATATACAACCCCCCCCCCCCCCCCCCCACACACACACACACACACACAGACACACAGAGAGAGAGAGAAAATTCTCCAGAAAATCCACATTCAAACCAAAATATCTGATTTCCTGGTGGTCTGAGGTTATGACTGTAAATTAGAAAGTTGTCCGGCTTGATGAGAACAATACACCTACCAAGTTTTGTGATTCTAGGAAAAACTAAGCCCCAATTTTTGACTAAAGGTGGCGCTACTGAGCCATTTCACCACGCCCGTTTCTGAAACTTTGCACATGTCTACTGGATAATAAATGTGATGTGTCTGTCGAGTTTCATGCATTTTCAAGCATGTGAAGAGTCTCAAAAGCATCCGAAAAGAATATTAAAGTTTGATGCGTTGCCACGGCAACAGTATCTAAGATATCAATAATCCTTTCACAGGTCTACATCTGCCTTGTGTTTACATTATACACATAAAGTTTGAAGCAAATCGGGTAAAAATAAGAGGGTGATTTTAAAGCATTTTGAAAGTGACACACTTCCTGTTGCCAGTTGGTGGCGCTATAACTTTGACTCACAAATGTCACATCCATGTGATCGGCCTCTTACAACTAACACACTGCTGAAGTTTCATCAAGATCAGTTAATGTATGCAGAAGTTATAACACACTTCCTGTTTGAATTATTCGCCATAAATTTGTTTCCTTGCCACGGCCAAACCGTTCGAGATATCAAAAATCCGTCCGCAATTTAGCATCCTCAATGTCTTGACTTCATGCCGACCGAGTTTGGAGGCGAATGGATGAATTTCCTAGGAGGAGTACATCAAATTCCACAGCATGCGTTTCCAAACAACCTATAATAGCCGACTTTCTGTTGGTCTGGCGTAAAACTTAGAGCACGAAAGTTGTTCGGCCCGATGAGGTCTATATGTGTACCGAGTTTCATATTATTACATGCAAGCATGTCTGATTTATGGACAAGTGTTCGGATCCCGTTCCAGGGGGCGCTGTCGAGGCCCCCTGCCACGCCCGGGTACCAGCTTCAGCCCGGCCCTGATGGCCGCGGGTTCTGACCTGTGTGCAAAATTTCAAGAGTTTTCGAGCATGTTAAGGGCCCCAAAAGTGCCCGAAAGGTTGACAAAATAATAATAATAATAATAATTAAAGCTGCAAGCAGCGATGAAAGGGCCCTCGCACCCGTGCCATCAACACTCGGTGGCTTTAGGAAGACAGAGCATGGTTGGGCAATGCACATTTAAGGAGGTATATATAGTAAGAGTATGTCAAAGTCAGTTACAAAATGTTTCGTATAATGGTGTTAATAGCATGCTTCATGACTCAGCTAAGTGTTGCTAGCATGTTTAGTATGTTTCTAGCATGCTTAGTACACAATAATTATGTGGTTAGTACTGCATTACTGTGTTAACCATGTCATTTTATGTTGCCAGTAGTTGGGGCTATGTCTATATCTGAATATCGCTATGTAGATGTGTTCAGTGCAGGACTTTTATCAAACATGTGAAGTTTGGGGCAGATTGGACATTGTATGCTTGAGTTACAACAACTTCCTTTAGCATTTCTAGCATGTTTTATGATGTTTCTAGCATTTTACATATTAATTTTGGGGTAGATTGGACATTGCATGCCTGAGTTACAGCAAATTCATATTTAATTGCAGTTATATCATGCTTTAGCACTTAGCTAAGTGTTTGCTAGTATGTTTTAGCATGTCTCTAGTATGTTGGTAGGATGTTTAGCACCTACTGGCATTTTTTTATATGTTATTAGGAGTCCAGAACAGTGTTAAACGTCACTTCCTTTTGCCAGCAGGCGGCGCTATGACTATAACTGAATATGAGCATGGACATGTGTTCAAAAGATAACTCTTATCAAACGTGTGAAGTTTGGGGTAGATTGGACATTTTATGCTTAAGTTACAACAACTTCCTTGAGCTTTTATAGCATGCTTTAGAACTTAGCTAAGTGTTGCTAGCATGTTTCTTGCATGTTACATATTAAGTTTGGGGTAGATTGAACATCCCATGCCTGTGTTACAACAAATTCCCATTTAATTGCAGTAATATCATGATTTAGCACTTATCTAAGTGATTGATAGCATGTTTTAGCATGTTTCTAGTATGTTGTTAGCATGTTTAGCACATGCTGGCACTTTTTTATATGTTATTAGGAGTCCACAACAGTGTTTAACATGTCACTTCCTGTTGCCAGCAGGTGGCGCTATGACTGTAACTGAATATGAGCATGGTAATGTGTTCAGGACAGAACGCTTATCAAAAGTGTGAAGTTTGGGGCAGATTAGACATTGCCTTCTTGAGTAACAACAACATCCTGTTTCATTGAATTAGCATGCTTTAGCACTCAGCTAAGTTTTGCTAGTATGTTTTAACATGTTTCTAGCATGTTTAGAAGTCAATGGCATTTTTAACATCTTGCTAGAACGGCATCAACGTGTTAAACATGACACTTCCTGTTACCAGTAGGTGGCGCTATTACTATAACTGAATATTCTCATGTAGATGTGTTCAGGCCATGACTCTTATCAAACGTGTGACGTTTGGGGCAGATTGGACATTCCATGCCTGTGTTACAGCAAATTCCTATTTAATTGCAGCAATAGCATGCTTTAGCACTTAGCTAAGTGTTTGCTAGCATGTTTTAGCATGTTTCTAGTATGTTGTTAGCATGTTTAGCACTTGATGGCACTTTTTTTATATGTTTTTATATGTCCACAACAGTGTTTAACATGTCACTTCCTGTTGCCAGCAGGTGGCACTATGACTGTAACTGAATATGAGCATGGTCATGTGTTCAGGACAGAACGTTTATTAAAAGTGTGAAGTTTGGTGCAGAATGGACATTGCCTTCTTGCGTAACAACAACATCCTGTTTCATTGAATTAGCATGCTTTAGCACTTAGCTAAGTATTGCTAGCATGTTTTAACATGTTTCTAGCATGTTTAGAAGTCAATGGCATTTTTAACATGTTGCTAGAATGGCATCAACGTGTTAAACATGACACTTCCTGTTACCAGTAGGTGGCGCTATTACTATAACTGAATATTCTCATGTAGATGTGTTCAGGACAGAACGCTTGTCAAAAGTGTGAAGTTTGGGGAAGATTGGACATTCCATGCCTGAGTTACAGCAAATTCCTATTTAATTGCAATAATAGCATGCTTTAGCACTTAGCTAAGAGTTTGCTAGCATGTTTTAGCATGCTTCTAGTATGTTGTTAGCATGTTTAGCACTTGCTGGCACTTTTTTATATGTTATTAGGAGTCCATAACAGTGTTAAACATGTCACTTCCTGTTGCCAGCAGGTGGCGCTATGACTATAACTGAATATGAGCATGGTCATGTGTTCAGGACAGAACTCTTATCAAACGTGTGAAGTTTGGGGCAGATTGGACATTCCATGCCTGAGTTACAGCAACTTCCTGTTTCATGGCGAAACATCGAAATTTGTCAGGCCGCCGAGGACCCGCCCTTCGACGAAAACTCAAGATCTTCGCAATTTAACGTCGCAAAGGCCTTAAGATTACACTCACCAAATTTGAAGATGATCAGATTAAAACTGTAGGAGGAGTTCGTTAAAGTATGAGGCCTGAAAATGGCAAAAACTGCACAAAAATCTGAGAGGAAGTTCAAAATGGCTGACTTCCTGTTGTGTTTAGGGCTATGCTCCAAGAGACTTTTTTGTAGGTATTAGGTCATTACATGTATGTACCGAATTTCGTGCACGTACGTGGAACGTTGCGGGAGGCGCACTCCGTTGAACTTTTATAGGTGGCGCTATCGAGCCATTTTGCCCCGTCCAATTCTGAAACCTATATCAGATGTAAATTTTCGCCAGTTCTGACGCGTGTCCAAAGTTTTGTGAGTTTTCGAGCATGTTTAGGCCCTCAAAAATGCAATTAAATGCGGAGAAGAATAATAATAATAATAATTAAAGCTGCAAGCAGCGATGAAAGGGCCCTCGCACCCGTGCCATCAACACTCGGTGGCTTTAGGAAGGCAGAGCATGGTTGGGAAATGTACATTTAAGGAGGTATATATAGTAAGAGTATGTCAAAGTCAGTTACAAAATGTTTTGTATAATGGTGATAATAGCATGCTTCATGACTCAGCTAAGTGTTGCTAGCATGTTCAGTCTGTTTCTAGCATGCTTAGTACACAATAATTATGTGGTTAGTACTGCATTACTGTGTTAACCATGTCAGTTTCTGTTGCCAGTAGGTGGCGTTATGACTATAACTGAATATGAGCATGGATGTGTGTTCAGGACAGAACTCTTATCAAACATGTGAAGTTTGGTGCAAATTGGACATTGCCTTCTTGAGTAACAACAAAGTCATGTTTCATTGAATTAGCATTCTTTAGAACTTAGCTAAGCATTGTTAGCATGTTTTAACATGTTGCTAGAACGGCATCAACGTGTTAAACATGTCACTTCCTGTTGCCAGTTGGTGGCGCTATTACTATAACTGAACATTCTCATGTAGATGTGTTCAGGCCATGACTCTTATCAAAAGTGTGAAGTTTGGGGCAGATTGGACATTCCATGCCTGAGTTACAGCAAATTCCTATTTAATTGCAATAATAGCATGCTTTAGCACTTGGCTAAGAGTTTGCTAGCATGTTTTAGCATGTTTCTAGTATGTTGTTAGCATGTTTAACACTTGCTGGCACTTTTTTATATGTTATTAGGAGTCCACAACAGTGTTAAACATGTCACTTCCTGTTGCCAGCAGGTGGCGCTATGACTGTAACTGAATATAAGCATGGTCATGTGTTCAGGACAGAACGCTTATCAAAAGTGTGAAGTTTGGGGCAGATTGGACATTCCATGCCTGAGTTACAGCAAATTCATATTTAATTGCAGTAATATCATTCTTTAGCACTTAGCTAAGTGTTTGCTATTATGTTTTAGCATGTCTCTAGTATGTTGGTAGGATGTTTAGCACCTACTGGCATTTTTTTATATGTTATTAGGAGTCAAGAACAGTGTTAAACGTCACTTCCTGTTGCCAGCAGGTGGCGCTATGACTATAACTAAATATGAGCATGGACATGTGTTCAAGAGATAACTCTTATCAAACGTGTGACGTTTGGGGTAGATTGTACATTGCCTTCTTGAGTAACAACAAAGTCCTGTTTCATTGAATTAGCATGCTTTAGCACTTAGCTAAGTATTGCTAGCATGTTTTAATATGTTTCTAGCATGTTTAGAACTCAATGGCATTTTTAACATGTTGCTAGAACGGCATCAACGTGTTAAACATGTCACTTCCTGTTGCCAGTAGGTGGCGCTATTACTATAACTGAATTTGAGCATAGGCATGCGTTCAGGCCATGATTCTTATCAAACATGTGAAGTTTGGGGCAGATTGGACGTTCCATGCCTGAGTTACAGCAAATTCCTATTTAATTGCAGTAATAGCATGCTTTATCACTTAGCTAAGTGTTTGCTAGCATGTTTCTAGTATGTTGCTAACCTGTTTAGCACTTGCTGGCTCTTTTATATATGTTATTAGGAGACCACAACAGTGTTAAACATGTCACTTCCTGTTGACAGCAGGTGGCGCTATTACTATAACTGAATATTCTCATGTAGATGTGTTCAGGCCATGACTCTTATCAAACGTGTGAAATTTGGGGCAGATTGGACATTCCATGCCTGTGTTACAGCAAATTCCTATTTAATTGCAGCAATAGCATGCTTTAGCACTTAGCTAAGTGTTTGCTAGCATGTTTTAGCATGTTTCTAGTATGTTGTTAGCATGTTTAGCACTTGCTGGCACTTTTTTTATATGTTTTTATATGTCCACAACAGTGTTTAACATGTCACTTCCTGTTGCCAGCAGGTGGCACTATGACTGTAACTGAATATGAGCATGGTCATGTGTTCAGGACAGAACGTTTATTAAAAGTGTGAAGTTTGGCGCATATTGGACATTGCCTTCTTGAGTAACAACAACATCCTGTTTCATTGAATTAGCATGCTTTACCACTTAGCTAAGTATTGCTAGCATGTTTTAACATTAGCTAGCATGTTTTAACATGTTTCTAGCATGTTTAGACCTCAATGGCATTTTTAACATGTTGCTAGAATGGCATCAACGTGTTAAACATGACACTTCCTGTTGCCAGTAGGTGGCGCTATTACTATAACTGAATATTATCATGTAGATGTGTTCAGGACAGAACGCTTATCAAAAGTGTGAAGTTTGGGGCAGATTGGACATTCCATGCCTGAGTTACAGCAAATTCCTATTTAATTGCAATAATAGCATGCTTTAGCACTTAGCTAAGAGTTTGCTAGCATGTTTTAGCATGCTTCTAGTATGTTGTTAGCATGTTTAGCACTTGCTGGCACTTTTTTATATGTTATTAGGAGTCCATAACAGTGTTAAACATGTCACTTCCTGTTGCCAGCAGGTGGCGCTATGACTATAACTGAATATGAGCATGGCCATGTGTTCAGGACAGAACTCTTATCAAACGTGTGAAGTTTGGGGCAGATTGGACATTCCATGCCTGAGTTACAGCAACTTCCTGTTTCATGGCGAAACATCGAAATTTGTAAGGCCGCCGAGGACCCGCCCTTCGACGAAAACTCAAGATCTTCGCAATTTAACGTCGCAAAGGCCTTAAGATTACACTCACCAAATTTGAAGATGATCAGATTAAAACTGTAGGAGGAGTTCGTTAAAGTACGAGGCCTGAAAATGGCAAAAACTGCACAAAAATCTGAGAGGAAGTTCAAAATGGCTGACTTCCTGTTGTGTTTAGGGCTATGCTCCAAGAGACTTTTTTGTAGGTATTAGGTCATTACACGTATGTACCGAATTTCGTGCACGTACGTTGAACGTTGCGGGAGGCGCACTCCGTTGAACTTTTATAGGTGGCGCTATCGAGCCATTTTGCCCCGTCCAATTCTGAAACCTATATCAGATGTAAATTTTCGCCAGTTCTGACGCGTGTGCAAAGTTTCGTGAGTTTTCGCGCATGTTTAGGCCCTCAAAAATGCAATTCAATGCGGAGAAGAATAATAATAATAATTAAAGCTGCAAGCAGCGATGAAAGGGCCCTCGCACCCGTGCCATCAACACTCTGTGGCTTTAGGAAGACAGAGCATGGTTGGGAAATGTACATTTAAGGAGGTATATATAGTAAGAGTATGTCAAAGTCAGTTACAAAATGTTTTGTATAATGGTGATAATAGCATGCTTCATGACTCAGCTAAGTGTTGCTAGCATGTTTAGTCTGTTTCTAGCATGCTTAGTACACAATAATTATGTGGTTAGTACTGCATTACTGTGTTAACCATGTCAGTTTCTGTTGCCAGTAGGTTGCGTTATGACTATAACTGAATATGAGCATGGATGTGTGTTCAGGACAGAACTCTTATCAAACGTGTGAAGTTTGGTGCAAATTGGACATTGCCTTCTTGAGTAACAACAAAGTCATGTTTCATTGAATTAGCGTTCTTTAGCACTTAGCTAAGCATTGTTAGCATGTTTTAACATGTTTCTAGCATGTTTAGAACTCAATGGCATTTTTAACATGTTGCTAGAACGGCATCAACGTGTTAAACATGTCACTTCCTGTTGCCAGTAGGTGGCGCTATTACTATAACTGAACATTCTCATGTAGATGTGTTCAGGCCATGACTCTTATCAAAAGTGTGAAGTTTGGGGCAGATTGGACATTCCATGCCTGAGTTACAGCAAATTCCTATTTAATTGCAATAATAGCATGCTTTAGCACTTAGCTAAGTGTTTGATAGCATGTTTTAGCATCTTTCTAGTATGTTGCTAGCCTGTTTAACACCTGCTGGCACTTTTTTATGTTATTAGGAGACCACAATAGTGTTAAACGTCACTTCCTGTTGCCAGCAGGTGGCATTATGACTATAACTGAATATGAGCATGGTCATGTGTTCAGTACAGAACTCTTATCAAACGTGTGAAGTTTGGGGCAAATTGGATATTCCATGCCTGAGTTACAGCAAATTCATATTTAATTGCAGTAATATCATTCTTTAGCACTTAGCTAAGTGTTTGCTAGTATGTTTTAACATGTCTCTAGTATGTTGGTAGGATGTTTAGCACCTACTGGCATTTTTTTATGTTATTAGGAGTCAAGAACAGTGTTAAACGTCACTTCATGTTGCCAGCAGGTGGCGCTATGACTAACTAAATATGAGCATGGACATGTGTTCAAGAGATAAGAGATAACTCAAGAGATAACTCTTACATTGCCTTCCTGAGTAACAACAAAGTCCTGTTTCATTGAATCAGCATGCTTTAGCACTTAGCTAAGTATTGCTAGCATGTTTTAATATGTTTCTAGCATGTTTAGAACTCAATGGCATTTTTAACATGTTGCTAGAACGGCATCAATGTGTTAAACATGTCACTTCCTGTTGCCAGTAGGTGGCGCTATTACTATAACTGAATTTTAGCATAGACATGTGTTCAGGCCATGATTCTTATCAAACGTGTGAAGTTTGGGGCAGATTGGACATTCCATGCCTGAGTTACAGCAAATTCCTATTTAATTGCAGTAATAGCATGCTTTAGTACTTAGCTAAGTGTTTGCTAGCATGTTTCTAGTATGTTGCTAACCTGTTTAGCACTTGCTGGCTCTTTTTTATATGTTATTAGGAGACCACAAGAGTGTTAAACATGTCACTTCCTGTTGCCAGTAGGTGGCGCTATTACTATAACTGAATTTGAGCATAGACACGTGTTCAGGCCATGACTCTTATCAAACGTGTGAAGTTTGGGGCAGATTGGACATTCCATGCCTGTGTTACAGCAAATTCCTATTTAATTGCAGCAATAGCATGCTTTAACACTTAGCTAAGTGTTTGCTAGCATGTTTTAGCATGTTTCTAGTATGTTGTTAGCATGTTAAGCACTTGCTGGCACTTTTTTTATACGTTTTTATATGTCCACAACAGTGTTTAACATGTCACTTCCTGTTGCCAGCAGGTGGCACTATGACTGTAACTGAATATGAGCATGGTCATGTGTTCAGGACAGAATGTTTATTAAAAGTGTGAAGTTTGGCGCAGATTGGACATTGCCTTCTTGAGTAACAACAACATCCTGTTTCATTGAATTAGCATGCTTTAGCACTTAGCTAAGTATTGCTAGCATGTTTTAACATGTTTCTAGCATGTTTAGAAGTCAATGGCATTTTTAACATGTTGCTAGAATGGCATCAACGTGTTAAACATGACACTTCCTGTTACCAGTAGGTGGCGCTATTACTATAACTGAATGTTCTCATGTAGATGTGTTCAGGACAGAACGCTTATCAAAAGTGTGAAGTTTGGGGCAGATTGGACATTCCATGCCTGAGTTACAGCAAATTCCTATTTAATTGCAATAATAGCATGCTTTAGCACTTAGCTAAGAGTTTGCTAGCATGTTTTAGCATGCTTCTAGTATGTTGTTAGCATGTTTAGCACTTGCTGGCACTTTTTTATATGTTATTAGGAGTCCATAACAGTGTTAAACATGTCACTTCCTGTTGCCAGCAGGTGGCGCTATGACTGTAACTGAATATGAGCATGGTCATGTGTTCAGGACAGAACGCTTATCAAAAGTGTGAAGTTTGGGGCAGATTGGACATTCCATGCCTGAGTTACAACAACTTCCTGTTTCATGGCGAAACATCGAAATTTGTCAGGTCGCCGAGGACCCGCCCTTTGACGAAAACTCAAGATCTTCGCAATTTAACGTCGCAAAGGCCTTAAGATTACACTCACCAAATTTGAAGATGATCAGATTAAAACTGTAGGAGGAGTTCGTTAAAGTACGAGGCCTGAAAATAGCAAAAACTGCACAAAAATCTGAGAGGAAGTTCAAAATGGCTGACTTCCTGTTGTGTTTAGGGCTATGCTCCAAGAGACTTTTTTGTAGGTATTAGGTCATTACATGTATGTACCGAATTTCGTGCACGTACGTGGAACGTTGCGGGAGGCGCACTCCGTTGAACTTTTATAGGTGGCGCTATCGAGCCGTTTTGCCCCGTCCAATTCTGAAACCTATATCAGATGTAAATTTTCGCCAGTTCTGACGCGTGTGCAAAGTTTCGTGAGTTTTCGCGCATGTTTAGGCCCTCAAAAATGCAATTCAATGCGGAGAAGAAGAAGAAGAATAATAATTAAAGCTGCAAGCAGCGATGAAAGGGCCCTCGCACCCGTGCCATCAACACTCGGTGGCTTTAGGAAGGCAGAGCATGGTTGGGAAATGTACATTTAAGGAGGTATATATAGTAAGAGTATGTCAAAGTCAGTTACAAAATGTTTTGTATAATGGTGATAATAGCATGCTTCATGACTCAGCTAAGTGTTGCTAGCATGTTCAGTCTGTTTCTAGCATGCTTAGTACACAATAATTATGTGGTTAGTACTGCATTACTGTGTTAACCATGTCAGTTTCTGTTGCCAGTAGGTGGCGTTATGACTATAACTGAATATGAGCATGGATGTGTGTTCAGGACAGAACTCTTATCAAACATGTGAAGTTTGGTGCAAATTGGACATTGCCTTCTTGAGTAACAACAAAGTCATGTTTCATTGAATTAGCATTCTTTAGAACTTAGCTAAGCATTGTTAGCATGTTTTAACATGTTGCTAGAACGGCATCAACGTGTTAAACATGTCACTTCCTGTTGCCAGTTGGTGGCGCTATTACTATAACTGAACATTCTCATGTAGATGTGTTCAGGCCATGACTCTTATCAAAAGTGTGAAGTTTGGGGCAGATTGGACATTCCATGCCTGAGTTACAGCAAATTCCTATTTAATTGCAATAATAGCATGCTTTAGCACTTGGCTAAGAGTTTGCTAGCATGTTTTAGCATGTTTCTAGTATGTTGTTAGCATGTTTAACACTTGCTGGCACTTTTTTATATGTTATTAGGAGTCCACAACAGTGTTAAACATGTCACTTCCTGTTGCCAGCAGGTGGCGCTATGACTGTAACTGAATATAAGCATGGTCATGTGTTCAGGACAGAACGCTTATCAAAAGTGTGAAGTTTGGGGCAGATTGGACATTCCATGCCTGAGTTACAGCAAATTCATATTTAATTGCAGTAATATCATTCTTTAGCACTTAGCTAAGTGTTTGCTATTATGTTTTAGCATGTCTCTAGTATGTTGGTAGGATGTTTAGCACCTACTGGCATTTTTTTATATGTTATTAGGAGTCAAGAACAGTGTTAAACGTCACTTCCTGTTGCCAGCAGGTGGCGCTATGACTATAACTAAATATGAGCATGGACATGTGTTCAAGAGATAACTCTTATCAAACGTGTGACGTTTGGGGTAGATTGTACATTGCCTTCTTGAGTAACAACAAAGTCCTGTTTCATTGAATTAGCATGCTTTAGCACTTAGCTAAGTATTGCTAGCATGTTTTAATATGTTTCTAGCATGTTTAGAACTCAATGGCATTTTTAACATGTTGCTAGAACGGCATCAACGTGTTAAACATGTCACTTCCTGTTGCCAGTAGGTGGCGCTATTACTATAACTGAATTTGAGCATAGGCATGCGTTCAGGCCATGATTCTTATCAAACATGTGAAGTTTGGGGCAGATTGGACGTTCCATGCCTGAGTTACAGCAAATTCCTATTTAATTGCAGTAATAGCATGCTTTATCACTTAGCTAAGTGTTTGCTAGCATGTTTCTAGTATGTTGCTAACCTGTTTAGCACTTGCTGGCTCTTTTATATATGTTATTAGGAGACCACAACAGTGTTAAACATGTCACTTCCTGTTGACAGCAGGTGGCGCTATTACTATAACTGAATATTCTCATGTAGATGTGTTCAGGCCATGACTCTTATCAAACGTGTGAAGTTTGGGGCAGATTGGACATTCCATGCCTGTGTTACAGCAAATTCCTATTTAATTGCAGCAATAGCATGCTTTAGCACTTAGCTAAGTGTTTGCTAGCATGTTTTAGCATGTTTCTAGTATGTTGTTAGCATGTTTAGCACTTGCTGGCACTTTTTTTATATGTTTTTATATGTCCACAACAGTGTTTAACATGTCACTTCCTGTTGCCAGCAGGTGGCACTATGACTGTAACTGAATATGAGCATGGTCATGTGTTCAGGACAGAACGTTTATTAAAAGTGTGAAGTTTGGCGCATATTGGACATTGCCTTCTTGAGTAACAACAACATCCTGTTTCATTGAATTAGCATGCTTTAGCACTTAGCTAAGTATTGCTAGCATGTTTTAACATGTTTCTAGCATGTTTAGACCTCAATGGCATTTTTAACATGTTGCTAGAATGGCATCAACGTGTTAAACATGACACTTCCTGTTGCCAGTAGGTGGCGCTATTACTATAACTGAATATTATCATGTAGATGTGTTCAGGACAGAACGCTTATCAAAAGTGTGAAGTTTGGGGCAGATTGGACATTCCATGCCTGAGTTACAGCAAATTCCTATTTAATTGCAATAATAGCATGCTTTAGCACTTAGCTAAGAGTTTGCTAGCATGTTTTAGCATGCTTCTAGTATGTTGTTAGCATGTTTCGCACTTGCTGGCACTTTTTTATATGTTATTAGGAGTCCATAACAGTGTTAAACATGTCACTTCCTGTTGCCAGCAGGTGGCGCTATGACTATAACTGAATATGAGCATGGCCATGTGTTCAGGACAGAACTCTTATCAAACGTGTGAAGTTTGGGGGAGATTGGACATTCCATGCCTGAGTTACAGCAACTTCCTGTTTCATGGCGAAACATCGAAATTTGTAAGGCCGCCGAGGACCCGCCCTTCGACGAAAACTCAAGATCTTCGCAATTTAACGTCGCAAAGGCCTTAAGATTACACTCACCAAATTTGAAGATGATCAGATTAAAACTGTAGGAGGAGTTCGTTAAAGTACGAGGCCTGAAAATGGCAAAAACTGCACAAAAATCTGAGAGGAAGTTCAAAATGGCTGACTTCCTGTTGTGTTTAGGGCTATGCTCCAAGAGACTTTTTTGTAGGTATTAGGTCATTACACGTATGTACCGAATTTCGTGCACGTACGTGGAACGTTGCAGGAGGCGCACTCCGTTGAACTTTTATAGGTGGCGCTATCGAGCCATTTTGCCCCGTCCAATTCTGAAACCTATATCAGATGTAAATTTTCGCCAGTTCTGACGCGTGTGCAAAGTTTCGTGAGTTTTCGCGCATGTTTAGGCCCTCAAAAATGCAATTCAATGCGGAGAAGAATAATAATAATAATAATTAAAGCTGCAAGCAGCGATGAAAGGGCCCTCGCACCCGTGCCATCAACACTCGGTGGCTTTAGGAAGGCAGAGCATGGTTGGGAAATGTACATTTAAGGAGGTATATATAGTAAGAGTATGTCAAAGTCAGTTACAAAATGTTTTGTATAATGGTGATAATAGCATGCTTCATGACTCAGCTAAGTGTTGCTAGCATGTTCAGTCTGTTTCTAGCATGCTTAGTACACAATAATTATGTGGTTAGTACTGCATTACTGTGTTAACCATGTCAGTTTCTGTTGCCAGTAGGTGGCGTTATGACTATAACTGAATATGAGCATGGATGTGTGTTCAGGACAGAACTCTTATCAAACATGTGAAGTTTGGTGCAAATTGGACATTGCCTTCTTGAGTAACAACAAAGTCATGTTTCATTGAATTAGCATTCTTTAGAACTTAGCTAAGCATTGTTAGCATGTTTTAACATGTTGCTAGAACGGCATCAACGTGTTAAACATGTCACTTCCTGTTGCCAGTTGGTGGCGCTATTACTATAACTGAACATTCTCATGTAGATGTGTTCAGGCCATGACTCTTATCAAAAGTGTGAAGTTTGGGGCAGATTGGACATTCCATGCCTGAGTTACAGCAAATTCCTATTTAATTGCAATAATAGCATGCTTTAGCACTTGGCTAAGAGTTTGCTAGCATGTTTTAGCATGTTTCTAGTATGTTGTTAGCATGTTTAACACTTGCTGGCACTTTTTTATATGTTATTAGGAGTCCACAACAGTGTTAAACATGTCACTTCCTGTTGCCAGCAGGTGGCGCTATGACTGTAACTGAATATAAGCATGGTCATGTGTTCAGGACAGAACGCTTATCAAAAGTGTGAAGTTTGGGGCAGATTGGACATTCCATGCCTGAGTTACAGCAAATTCATATTTAATTGCAGTAATATCATTCTTTAGCACTTAGCTAAGTGTTTGCTATTATGTTTTAGCATGTCTCTAGTATGTTGGTAGGATGTTTAGCACCTACTGGCATTTTTTTATATGTTATTAGGAGTCAAGAACAGTGTTAAACGTCACTTCCTGTTGCCAGCAGGTGGCGCTATGACTATAACTAAATATGAGCATGGACATGTGTTCAAGAGATAACTCTTATCAAACGTGTGACGTTTGGGGTAGATTGTACATTGCCTTCTTGAGTAACAACAAAGTCCTGTTTCATTGAATTAGCATGCTTTAGCACTTAGCTAAGTATTGCTAGCATGTTTTAATATGTTTCTAGCATGTTTAGAACTCAATGGCATTTTTAACGTGTTGCTAGAACGGCATCAACGTGTTAAACATGTCACTTCCTGTTGCCAGTAGGTGGTGCTATTACTATAACTGAATTTGAGCATAGGCATGCGTTCAGGCCATGATTCTTATCAAACATGTGAAGTTTGGGGCAGATTGGACGTTCCATGCCTGAGTTACAGCAAATTCCTATTTAATTGCAGTAATAGCATGCTTTATCACTTAGCTAAGTGTTTGCTAGCATGTTTCTAGTATGTTGCTAACCTGTTTAGCACTTGCTGGCTCTTTTATATATGTTATTAGGAGACCACAACAGTGTTAAACATGTCACTTCCTGTTGACAGCAGGTGGCGCTATTACTATAACTGAATATTCTCATGTAGATGTGTTCAGGCCATGACTCTTATCAAACGTGTGAAGTTTGGGGCAGATTGGACATTCCATGCCTGTGTTACAGCAAATTCCTATTTAATTGCAGCAATAGCATGCTTTAGCACTTAGCTAAGTGTTTGCTAGCATGTTTTAGCATGTTTCTAGTATGTTGTTAGCATGTTTAGCACTTGCTGGCACTTTTTTTATATGTTTTTATATGTCCACAACAGTGTTTAACATGTCACTTCCTGTTGCCAGCAGGTGGCACTATGACTGTAACTGAATATGAGCATGGTCATGTGTTCAGGACAGAACGTTTATTAAAAGTGTGAAGTTTGGCGCATATTGGACATTGCCTTCTTGAGTAACAACAACATCCTGTTTCATTGAATTAGCATGCTTTAGCACTTAGCTAAGTATTGCTAGCATGTTTTAACATGTTTCTAGCATGTTTAGACCTCAATGGCATTTTTAACATGTTGCTAGAATGGCATCAACGTGTTAAACATGACACTTCCTGTTGCCAGTAGGTGGCGCTATTACTATAACTGAATATTATCATGTAGATGTGTTCAGGACAGAACGCTTATCAAAAGTGTGAAGTTTGGGGCAGATTGGACATTCCATGCCTGAGTTACAGCAAATTCCTATTTAATTGCAATAATAGCATGCTTTAGCACTTAGCTAAGAGTTTGCTAGCATGTTTTAGCATGCTTCTAGTATGTTGTTAGCATGTTTCGCACTTGCTGGCACTTTTTTATATGTTATTAGGAGTCCATAACAGTGTTAAACATGTCACTTCCTGTTGCCAGCAGGTGGCGCTATGACTATAACTGAATATGAGCATGGCCATGTGTTCAGGACAGAACTCTTATCAAACGTGTGAAGTTTGGGGAGATTGGACATTCCATGCCTGAGTTACAGCAACTTCCTGTTTCATGGCGAAACATCGAAATTTGTAAGGCCGCCGAGGACCCGCCCTTCGACGAAAACTCAAGATCTTCGCAATTTAACGTCGCAAAGGCCTTAAGATTACACTCACCAAATTTGAAGATGATCAGATTAAAACTGTAGGAGGAGTTCGTTAAAGTACGAGGCCTGAAAATGGCAAAAACTGCACAAAAATCTGAGAGGAAGTTCAAAATGGCTGACTTCCTGTTGTGTTTAGGGCTATGCTCCAAGAGACTTTTTTGTAGGTATTAGGTCATTACACGTATGTACCGAATTTCGTGCACGTACGTGGAACGTTGCAGGAGGCGCACTCCGTTGAACTTTTATAGGTGGCGCTATCGAGCCATTTTGCCCCGTCCAATTCTGAAACCTATATCAGATGTAAATTTTCGCCAGTTCTGACGCGTGTGCAAAGTTTCGTGAGTTTTCGCGCATGTTTAGGCCCTCAAAAATGCAATTCAATGCGGAGAATAATAATAATAAATATATATATATATATATATATATATATATATATATATATAAATATAGCTGCGAGCAGCGATTACGGGCCCAAGCCGGTGGCACCGCAACCCCGGTGCCTTTAGTTACCTAAAGGCACCGGGGTGGCGGTACCGCCGGCTTTGGCCCTCCATCGCTGCTCGCAGCTATATTTATATATATATATATATATATATATATATATATATATATATATATATATATATATACCGTTCAAAAGTTTGGGGTCAGGAAGATTTTTAATGTTTTTAGGAGAAGTCTCTTCTGCTCACCAAGGCTGCATTTATTTGATTAAAAATACAAACAAAAACAGTAATATTGTGAAATATTATTCCAATTTAAAACAGCTGTTTTCTATTTTAAAATATTTTACACTGTAATTAATTTATGTGATCAAAGCTGAGTTTTCAGCATCATTACTCCCATCTTCAGTGTCACATGATCCTTCAGAAATCATTCTAATATGATGATTGATGGTCAATAAATATTAATTATTATTTTCAATGTTGAAAACAGTTGTGTACAGATTTTTTTTCAAAATGCGTTGATGAATGTAAAGTTCAAAAGAACAGTATTTATTTCAAATATAATTTTTTTTAACATTTTAAATGTCTGTACTGTAACTTTTGATCAGTTTAACTCATTCTCGATTAATAAAAGTATTGATTTATTTTATTTCTTTCCCCCAAAAATAAAATTAAAATTATTACTGACCCCAAACTTCTGAACGGTAGTGTTTAATGTTACAAAAGCTTTAGATTTCAGATAAATGCTGTTCTTTTGAACTTTCTATTCATCAAAGACTGTACACAACTGTTTTCGACATTTAAAATAATAATGAATGTTTCTTGAGCATCAATCATCATATTAGAATAATTTCTGAAGGATCATGTGACAGTGACGACTGGAGTAATGATGCTGAAAACTCAGCTTTGATCACAGGAATAAATAACAGTTTAAAATATATTAAAATAGAAAGCAGCTGTTTTAAATTGGAATACTATTTTACAATATTACTGTTTTTGTTTGTATTTTTAATCAAATAAATGCAGCCTTGGTGAGCAGAAGAAACCTCGCTTAAAAATCTTACTGACCCCAAATTTTTGAACAGTAGTGTATATATATTATATAAAAATGTAATGGATAAGACACAGATAGTTTTACTTGCCTAACCTGATTAGAACAATGAAAAAACTTAAATGAAAAAATAACTTGGGAATCTCTAAAACGAGGGCGCGATTAAACAGTGGACACATAAAAACATACTCTGTCATTTTGTTCAGAACATCATTCAAACTGCAAAGTGTTAACTTATATTTTTGTACAGTAGCAATAAAACACAATATTGTGCTTTTTTTAAATACATTCAAGCAATCCTCCCCGAAAATGAAACTAAAATGCTCACGGCTGCACAGGCATTCATAATGGTGCGCGTCCTCAGCGAGGAACGAGCAGAACAGAGTCAACGTTTTTTAGGTCATTCCTCCTTCCATAGGAATTTATTGAAAATGCTCGCTCTGCTCCGCACCATTATCAGTGTCCGTGCGGACGAACATATTTTACTTTCGTTTTTAAGTTAGCGATTAAAAAGCCCCCAGCGGTGTCACACGTCAGTTAACCGGTGGTAAAATATTCTTACCGTCACATACCTAGTATATTTTTATATAGATATAATAGGCCTACCTGATTTTGAACACAAGAGGGCAGTATAGCACTATGTTTGACTTTATTTATTTATTGTTTAGACTAAACAACCATTCTGGCAGTTTTTAAACTTAAACTTCATTCTTAAATTGAAAAAAAAGAATAAAATGAGTTAAGTTCTGATATTTGTATACTTTTATATAGTAATAAATGGTTTATAATTACATTTTTAGAATATATGAACCTTTTAGTGTTTCCTTTTTAGACAATACTTTAATCCCTCGCCATAGCAAAACCGTTTGAGATATTTATTATCCGTTCACAATTTAGCATCATTAATATATTTTTATCATGTTGAAAAAGTTTGGTGGGAATAAAATAAACCACTTAGATAAAGGTGGCTAAAAATTCAGAGGCTGATTTTGCAAAAAAAATCCACATTCAGACCAAAATATCTGACTTCCTGATGGTCAGAGCTAATGACTTTAAATTAGAAAGTTGTCCGGGTCGATGAGATCAATATATGAACTGAGTTTTTTTTACTGTAGTTAAAACTAACCCCCCCACTTTTGTCAAAAGCATGTTGAAAGTGACACACTTCCTGCTGCCAGTTAGTGGCGCTATAACTTTGAATCACAATAGTTGCATCCATCTGATCGGCCTCTTACCACGAACACACTGCTGAAGTTTCATCAAGATCAGTTAATGTGTGCAGAAGTTATAACACTTCGTGTTTCTCTTTTCTCGCCATAAATTTGATTCCTCGCCACGGCCAAACCGTTCGAGATATCAAAAATCCGTCCGCAATTTAGCATCCTCAATGTCTTGACTTCATGCACACCGAGTTTGGAGGGGATGGGATGAATTTTCTAGGAGGAGTATTTCACATTCCACAGCAAGCGTTTTCCAAACAACCCATAATAGCCGACTTCCTGTTGGGCTGGCGTGAAACTTGACAGAGGGAAAGTTGTTCGGCCCGATGAGATTTATATGTGTACCGAGTTTCATATTAATTCATGCAAGCGTGTTTGATATATGGACCAAGTTTTAGGACCCCGTTCAAGGGGGCGCTGTTGAGCCCCCCTGCCACGCCCGTTTCTGAAACTTTTCACATGTCTACTGGCTAATAAGTGTGATGTGTCTGTCGAGTTTCATCCAATTTCAAGCATGCTATGAGTCTCAAAAGCATCCGAAAAAAATATTCAAGTTTGATACGTTGCCACGGCAACAGTATCTAAGATATCAATAATCCTTTCACAGGTCTACATCTGCTGTGTGTCTACATTATACACATAAAGTTTGAAGCAAATCGGGTAAAACTAAGAGGGTGATTTCAAAGCATTTTGAAAGTGACAAACTTCCTGCTGCCAGTTGGTGGCGCTATAACTTTGACTCACAATAGTTACATCCATCTGATCGGCCTTTTACCACGAACACACTGCTGAAGTTTCATCAAGATCAGTTAATGTATGCAGAAGTTATAACACACTTCCTGTGTCCCATTATTCGCCATAAATTCATTTCCTCGCCACGGCCAAACCGTTCGAGATATCAAAAATCCGTTCGCAATTTAGCATCCTCAATGTCTTGACTTCATTCACACCGAGTTTGGTGGCGATCGGATGAATTCCCTAGGAGGAGTATTTCACATTCCATTGCATGCGATTTCCAAACAACGTATAATAACCGACTTCCTGTTGGGCTGGTGTAAAACTTAGAGCACGAAAGTTGTTCGGCCCGATGAGATCTATATGTGTACTGAGTTTCATATTATTACATGCAAGCGTGTTTGATTTATGGACCAAGTTTTCAGACACCATTCCAGGGGGCGCTGTCGAGCCCCCCTGCCACGCCCGGGTACCAGCTTCAGTCCGGCCCTGATGGCCGCAGGTTGTGACGTGTGTGCAAAATTTCAAGAGTTTTTGAGCATGTTAAGGGCCCCAAAAGTGCCCGAAAGTTTGACAAAATAATAATAATAATAATAAATATATATTTTTAACATTATAAATGTCTTTACTGTAACTGTTGATCAGTTTAACTCATCCTTCATAAATAAAAGTACTGATTTATTTTATTTATTTACCCCAAAAATAAAATTTTAATTATTACTAACCCAAAACTTTTGAGCGGTAGTGTTTAACGTTACAAAAGCTTTAGATTTCAGATAAATGCTGTTCTTTTGAACTTTCTATTCATCAAAGACTGTACACAACTGTTTTCGACATTTAAAATAATAATGAATGTTTCTTGAGTATCAATCATCATATTAGAATAATTTCTGAAGGATCATGTGACAGTGACGACTGGAGTAATGATGCTGAAAACTCAGCTTTGATCACAGGAATAAATAAAAGTTTAAAATATATTAAAATAGAAAGCAGCTGTTTTAAATTGGAATAATATTTTACAATATTACTGTTTTTGTTTGTATTTTTAATCAAATATATGCAGCCTTGGTGAGCAGAAGAAACTTCTCTGTTATGTGCGCGCCACAGACTGCACGCACGTCCGCTTAGAGTTCCGCCTTTTGCCTTCCGTCAATATTACGTTATTAGAAAAATATTTTTTTAGAGAATCGATTTTTTGACATTTGTGAATCGATTCAGAATCGTCCACGTCCGCATCGCGATGCATCTAAGAATAATTTTTTTCTCCCACCCCTAGATTTCATACAAATAAACAGTTACAATTAAGTCACTTACATTTTAGATGCAATGTTGACTGTTTTTGTTCTGTTTCAGCAGCGAAAATAGTTAAACAAAGATCACGGCAGAACCATCACTTATCACGTGTTTTCTCATAACTGAACGATTCAGCATTTTTAACGAATCGGTTGACTCAAAGATTGAATGATCAATCCATAAACATCTGTCTTAATCATGATCGACTCATTCGAACGAATCGTTTGAACGAATGAATCAATGACTCGCTTATTAAGATGGATGCCTGGCGACACCTAATGGCGGTTTAGTGTTGTTCATTCTTTCCCACATGTGTGTGATTTGTGTGTGCAACATTATCATTATTTTTCTTTCACTATTATATTAGCGATTTAAAAGCACCCACTCGTGTCACACGTCGATTAACCGGTGGGAAAATATCCTCAGACACATAGGCTACCTAATAAATGTATATTTAAATACAATATTGGCCTACCTGGTTAAAAGTTTTATATACTATTTTGATGTCCTTTTGGACACAAGAGGGCAGTATAGCCCTATATGTTTGCTTTTTTGTTGAACCAAATAGCACTAAATAGCCTGTTTTAACTTTTTCATTCTTCTTGAATTGCAAAAACAGAATAAAATGGGTTTAGTTGTGATATTTGTATTCTTT
Organism: Squalius cephalus; assembly: GCF_949319135.1. Taxonomy (NCBI): domain Eukaryota; kingdom Metazoa; phylum Chordata; class Actinopteri; order Cypriniformes; family Leuciscidae; genus Squalius; species Squalius cephalus. The sequence goes on along the minus strand of NC_137127.1, from coordinate 32,926,701 downwards.
TATATAGAAATAAATGGTATATAATTACATTTTTAGAAGATTTTTAGTGTTTCCTTTTTGGACATTATTTAATCCCTCGCCATAGCAAAACCGTTTAAGATATTTATTATCCATTCACAATTTAGCATATTTAATGTAGTTTCATCATGTTGAAAAAGTTTGGTACGAATAAAATAAATAGTTTAAGAGGAGTGGCTAAAAATTCAGAGGCTGATTTAGCAAAAAAAAATCACATTCAGACCAAAATATCTGACTTCCTGATGGCCAGAGCTATTGAATGTAAATTAGAAAGTTGTCCAGCTTGATGAGAACAATATACAAACTATTTTTTCTTTACTGTAGTTAAAACTAACCCCCCCACTTTTGTCAAAAGCATGTTGAAAGTGACACACTTCCTGCTGCCAGTTGGTGGCGCTATAACTTTGACTCACAATAGCTACATCCATCTGATCGGCCTCTTACCACGAACACACTGCTGAAGTTTCATCAAGATCAGTTAATGTATGCAGAAGTTATTCCACTTCCGTGTTTCTCTTTTCTCGCCATAAATTCGATTCCTCGCCACAGCCAAACCGTTCGAGATATCAAAAATCCGTCCGCAATTTAGCATCCTCAATGCCTTGACTACATGCACACCGAGTTTGAAGGGGACACGGTGAATTTTCTAGGAGGAGTATTTCACATTCCACAGCAAGCGTTTTCCAAACAACCCATAATAGCCGACTTCCTGTTGGGCTGGCGTAAAACTTAGAGCACGAAAGTTGTTCGGCCCGATGAGATCTATATGTGTACCGAGTTTCAAATTAATTCATGCAAGTTTGTTTGATATATGGACCAAGTTTTAGAACCCCGTTCAAGGGGGCGCTGTCGAGCCCCCCTGCCACGCCCGGCTACCAGATTCAGCCCCGCCCTGATGGCCGCGGGTTCTGACCTGTGTGCAAAGTTTCAAGAGTTTTCGAGCACGTTTAGGGACCCAAAAGCCCCAGAAACCTTGAAAAACAAATGAAAAAGTAAATCTCACTCAACTGACAAATCACCCCCACCCCTCACACACTCAGAGACAGAGAGAGAGAGAGAAAATTCTCCAAAAAATCACATTCAAACCAAAATATCTGACTTTCTGTTGCTTTGAGCTATTAAGTGTAAATTAGAAAGTTGTCCGGCTCGATGAGAACAATATACATACCGATTTTTGTGATTCTAGGAAAAACTAAGGCCCCATTTTTGACTAAAGGTGGCGCTACTGAGCCATTCCACCACGCCCGTTTTTGAAACTTTGCACATGTCTACTGGCTAATAAGTGTGATGTGTCTGTTGAGTTTCATGCAATTTCAAGTATGTTAAGAGTCTCAAAAGCATCAAAAAAGAATAATAAAGTTTGATCCGTTGCCATGGCAACAGTATCTAAGATATCAATAATCCTTTCACAGGTCTTTATCTGCCGTGTGTCTACATTATACACATAAAGTTTGAAGCAAATCGGGTAAAAATAAGAGAGTGATTTCAAAGCATTTTGAAAGTGACACACTTCCTGCTGCCAGTTGGTGGCGCTATAACTTTGACTCACAATAGTCACATCCTTGTGTTCGGCCTCTTACAACGAACACACTGCTGAAGTTTCATCAAGATCAGTTAATGTATGCAGAAGTTATAACACACTTCCTGTGTCCCATTATTCGCCATAAATTCGTTTCCTCGCCACGGCCAAACCGTTCGAGATATCAAAAATCCGTTCGCAATTTAGCATCCTCAATGTCTTGACTTCATTCACACCTAGTTTGGTGGCGATCGGATGAATTCCCTAGGAGGAGTATTTCACATTCCATTGTATGCATTTTCCAAACAACGTATAATAACCGACTTCCTGTTGGGCTGGTGTAAAACTTAGAGCACGAAAGTTGTTCGGCCCGATGAGATCTATATGTGTACTGAGTTTCATATTATTACATGCAAGCGTGTTTGATTTATGGACCAATTTTTCCGACATAATTCCAGGGGGCGCTGTCGAGCCCCCGTGCCACGCCCGGGTACCAGCTTCAGTCCGGCCCTGATGGCCGCAGGTTCTGACGTGTGTGCAAAATTTCAAGAGTTTTTGAGCATGTTAAGGGCCCCAAAAGTGCCCGAGAAGTAGAAAAAAATAATAATAATAATAATAATTAAAGCTGCAAGCAGCGATGAAAGGGCCCTCGCACCCGTGCCATCAACACTCGGTGGCTTTAGGAAGGCAGAGCATGGTTGGGAAATGTACATTTAAGGAGGTATATATAGTAAGAGTATGTCAAAGTCAGTTACAAAATGTTTTGTATAATGGTGATAATAGCATGCTTCATGACTCAGCTAAGTGTTGCTAGCATGTTCAGTCTGTTTCTAGCATGCTTAGTACACAATAATTATGTGGTTAGTACTGCATTACTGTGTTAACCATGTCAGTTTCTGTTGCCAGTAGGTGGCGTTATGACTATAACTGAATATGAGCATGGATGTGTGTTCAGGACAGAACTCTTATCAAACATGTGAAGTTTGGTGCAAATTGGACATTGCCTTCTTGAGTAACAACAAAGTCATGTTTCATTGAATTAGCATTCTTTAGAACTTAGCTAAGCATTGTTAGCATGTTTTAACATGTTGCTAGAACGGCATCAACGTGTTAAACATGTCACTTCCTGTTGCCAGTTGGTGGCGCTATTACTATAACTGAACATTCTCATGTAGATGTGTTCAGGCCATGACTCTTATCAAAAGTGTGAAGTTTGGGGCAGATTGGACATTCCATGCCTGAGTTACAGCAAATTCCTATTTAATTGCAATAATAGCATGCTTTAGCACTTGGCTAAGAGTTTGCTAGCATGTTTTAGCATGTTTCTAGTATGTTGTTAGCATGTTTAACACTTGCTGGCACTTTTTTATATGTTATTAGGAGTCCACAACAGTGTTAAACATGTCACTTCCTGTTGCCAGCAGGTGGCGCTATGACTGTAACTGAATATAAGCATGGTCATGTGTTCAGGACAGAACGCTTATCAAAAGTGTGAAGTTTGGGGCAGATTGGACATTCCATGCCTGAGTTACAGCAAATTCATATTTAATTGCAGTAATATCATTCTTTAGCACTTAGCTAAGTGTTTGCTATTATGTTTTAGCATGTCTCTAGTATGTTGGTAGGATGTTTAGCACCTACTGGCATTTTTTTATATGTTATTAGGAGTCAAGAACAGTGTTAAACGTCACTTCCTGTTGCCAGCAGGTGGCGCTATGACTATAACTAAATATGAGCATGGACATGTGTTCAAGAGATAACTCTTATCAAACGTGTGACGTTTGGGGTAGATTGTACATTGCCTTCTTGAGTAACAACAAAGTCCTGTTTCATTGAATTAGCATGCTTTAGCACTTAGCTAAGTATTGCTAGCATGTTTTAATATGTTTCTAGCATGTTTAGAACTCAATGGCATTTTTAACATGTTGCTAGAACGGCATCAACGTGTTAAACATGTCACTTCCTGTTGCCAGTAGGTGGCGCTATTACTATAACTGAATTTGAGCATAGGTATGCGTTCAGGCCATGATTCTTATCAAACATGTGAAGTTTGGGGCAGATTGGACGTTCCATGCCTGAGTTACAGCAAATTCCTATTTAATTGCAGTAATAGCATGCTTTATCACTTAGCTAAGTGTTTGCTAGCATGTTTCTAGTATGTTGCTAACCTGTTTAGCACTTGCTGGCTCTTTTATATATGTTATTAGGAGACCACAACAGTGTTAAACATGTCACTTCCTGTTGACAGCAGGTGGCGCTATTACTATAACTGAATATTCTCATGTAGATGTGTTCAGGCCATGACTCTTATCAAACGTGTGAAGTTTGGGGCAGATTGGACATTCCATGCCTGTGTTACAGCAAATTCCTATTTAATTGCAGCAATAGCATGCTTTAGCACTTAGCTAAGTGTTTGCTAGCATGTTTTAGCATGTTTCTAGTATGTTGTTAGCATGTTTAGCACTTGCTGGCACTTTTTTTATATGTTTTTATATGTCCACAACAGTGTTTAACATGTCACTTCCTGTTGCCAGCAGGTGGCACTATGACTGTAACTGAATATGAGCATGGTCATGTGTTCAGGACAGAACGTTTATTAAAAGTGTGAAGTTTGGCGCATATTGGACATTGCCTTCTTGAGTAACAACAACATCCTGTTTCATTGAATTAGCATGCTTTAGCACTTAGCTAAGTATTGCTAGCATGTTTTAACATGTTTCTAGCATGTTTAGACCTCAATGGCATTTTTAACATGTTGCTAGAATGGCATCAACGTGTTAAACATGACACTTCCTGTTGCCAGTAGGTGGCGCTATTACTATAACTGAATATTATCATGTAGATGTGTTCAGGACAGAACGCTTATCAAAAGTGTGAAGTTTGGGGCAGATTGGACATTCCATGCCTGAGTTACAGCAAATTCCTATTTAATTGCAATAATAGCATGCTTTAGCACTTAGCTAAGAGTTTGCTAGCATGTTTTAGCATGCTTCTAGTATGTTGTTAGCATGTTTCGCACTTGCTGGCACTTTTTTATATGTTATTAGGAGTCCATAACAGTGTTAAACATGTCACTTCCTGTTGCCAGCAGGTGGCGCTATGACTATAACTGAATATGAGCATGGCCATGTGTTCAGGACAGAACTCTTATCAAACGTGTGAAGTTTGGGGGAGATTGGACATTCCATGCCTGAGTTACAGCAACTTCCTGTTTCATGGCGAAACATCGAAATTTGTAAGGCCGCCGAGGACCCGCCCTTCGACGAAAACTCAAGATCTTCGCAATTTAACGTCGCAAAGGCCTTAAGATTACACTCACCAAATTTGAAGATGATCAGATTAAAACTGTAGGAGGAGTTCGTTAAAGTACGAGGCCTGAAAATGGCAAAAACTGCACAAAAATCTGAGAGGAAGTTCAAAATGGCTGACTTCCTGTTGTGTTTAGGGCTATGCTCCAAGAGACTTTTTTGTAGGTATTAGGTCATTACACGTATGTACCGAATTTCGTGCACGTACGTGGAACGTTGCAGGAGGCGCACTCCGTTGAACTTTTATAGGTGGCGCTATCGAGCCATTTTGCCCCGTCCAATTCTGAAACCTATATCAGATGTAAATTTTCGCCAGTTCTGACGCGTGTGCAAAGTTTCGTGAGTTTTCGCGCATGTTTAGGCCCTCAAAAATGCAATTCAATGCGGAGAAGAATAATAATAATAATAATAAACAGAGCAATTCCAAGAGGGTCCTCACACCATCGGTGCTCGGGCCCTAATAAACAATAATCCTACCGAAAACAATAGGGCCTTCGCCCTTTCAGGGCTTGGGCCCTAATTAAAGCTGCAAGCAGCGATGAAAAGGGCCCTCGCACCCCTGCCACCGCCACCCGGCACCTTTAGGAAAGGCCTTAAGATTACACTCACCAAATTTGAAGAGGATCAGATCAAAACTGTAGGAGTTTGTTAAAGTACAACATCAGGAAATGGCAAAAACTGCCCAAAATCTGACAGGAAGTTCAAAATAACTGACTTCCTGTTGTGTTTAGGGCTATGCTCCAAGAGACTTTTTTGTAGGTATTGGGTCTTTACATGTGTGTACCAAATTTCATACCTGTACGTGAAACGTCGAGCCGGGGCAAAATGTAGGGGCAATAAGTAAGCCATTTTGCCCCACCCAATTTTTAAAACCACATCACACGTAAATTGTCACCACTTCTGAAGCGTGTGCAAAGTTTCATGATTTTTCGAGCACGTTTTGTATTTGCCACACTTCCTGCTACCAGCAGGTGGTGCTATTGCTATAATCATAATGAGCATTGGCATGTGTTCAGGACAGGACTCTTATCAAACATGTGAAGTTTGTGGCAGATTGAAAATTGTATGCCTGAGTTACTGCAGGCTGTCTGTGGTTGCCTAGCAACATCAGAACTGCAAGCAACATTAATATTGAACTTATCTGATCATGCATATATCACCAAAAGGCCGAAATTGGGTGAACTAGTGCAAAAAATGCCCGTGCAAAATCAGTTTTTGTGTGTGTTTTTAGTAATTGTTGGTTTGGTGTGTGCTCATTGTTACAATTACACAGCAAAAGTTCAGTGACATTTTTATTTGTGCATGGTAAAAAGCACACAGTGAACTCCGAGAAAACGCTATGCTTGAGCAAACAGTTTGTGAATAGGCAACTACAAATGATGCCCGTGAAAGAGACTGTGAACGCATTGAATAGGATATGTTTAGTTGGTGAATAGCATAGGCTACTATTACACAGTAGCGACAACGTTAAGCGCACCAGAATGAAATATAATATTCAGAAGTAAACACTAACAGCATAGCTGACTTACAGATTCAGTTTACATCCACAAATGAATAAGCACCTCGATTCAGGGAGCAGTGCAAAGTGCCCGTGCAAAATCAGTTTTTGTGAGCTGATCGCCGTCAAAAAAGTTCAGGAGATATTTCTTGCGATGGCAATATGATCAAAAATAACTTTATATTGATTCAATGGATTAATAGCATTTAAAAAAAAAAAAAAAAAAGTCATGAATTTATTGCATTTTTGTGAAAAAATAATCCGTTTTTATAATAAATCTTAAAAAATTCAAATCCAGATTTTGATTTTCAATGTTGTTATAACCTAAAGATGCTATGTGAAAGTTTGAAACAGAAAATAGTGGTTTTCACACATTTAGTGGTTATCTCACATTCGAGAGATATGCGAATAACACACAGACAGACAGACGGACGTTTCTGTAATTTATAGATAGATGGATTTATCACGTTCGGGAACCAAACTATAATATTCAGAAGTAAACAGTGTAGCTGACTGAGTGTTTATGTCAGAATGTTTATTTTTAAACCACAGCCTTCTTGGGGCTTCTTTGACCGATACAACTCTCTAATGTCAGAATGTTTATTTTTAAACCACAACCTTCTAAAAATGATATATTTAACGATATCTTTTGCATTTCTCATCCAAACAATGTCAAACTTGGCACTGCACTTACTCGTGCCCGTGGCAAGACACCTGTCGAGTTTGAAATCAATCGGACTAACGGTTCGAGAGATATGCGAGGAACAGACACACACACACACAGACAGACAGACAGACAGACGTTCCTGTAATTTATAGATAGATGTTTGTCAGGCCGCCGAGGGCACACCCTTCGACGAAAACTCTAGATCTTCGCAATTTAACGTCACAAAGGCCTTAAGATTACACTCACCAAATTTGAAGAGTATCAGATCAAATCTGTAGGAGGAGTTCGTTAAAGTACAACATCAGGAAATTACGAAAAATGCCCAAAATCCAGGAGGAAGTTCAAAATAGCTCACTTCCTGTTGTGTTTAGGGCTATGCTCCAAGAGACTTTTCTGTAGGTATTGGGTCATTACATGTATGTACCAAATTTCATACCTGTACGTGAAACCAGGAGCCGGGGCAAAATGTGGGGGCAATAATTTACCGAATTTGCCCCCCACAATTCTGAAAACCATATCACACGTAAATTTTCACCACTTCTGAAGCGTGTGCAAAGTTTCATGAGTTTTCGAGCATGTTTAGGCCCTCTAAAAAGCGATTCACTTTGGAGAAGAAGAATAATAATAAACGGAGCAAAAACAATAGGGTCCTCTCACCATCGGTGCTCGGGCCCTAATAATAATAAACAGAGCAATTCCAAGAGGGTCCTCACACCATCGGTGCTCGGGCCCTAATAAACAGAGCAATTCCAAGAGGGTCCTCACACCATCGGTGCTCGGGCCCTAATAAACAGAGCAATTCCAAGAGGGTCCTCACACCATCGGTGCTCGGGCCCTAATAATAATTAAAGCTGCAAGCAGCGATGAAAGGGCCCTCGCACCCGTGCCATCAACACTCGGTGGCTTTAGGAAGGCAGAGCATGGTTGGGAAATGTACATTTAAGGAGGTATATATAGTAAGAGTATGTCAAAGTCAGTTACAAAATGTTTTGTATAATGGTGATAATAGCATGCTTCATGACTCAGCTAAGTGTTGCTAGCATGTTCAGTCTGTTTCTAGCATGCTTAGTACACAATAATTATGTGGTTAGTACTGCATTACTGTGTTAACCATGTCAGTTTCTGTTGCCAGTAGGTGGCGTTATGACTATAACTGAATATGAGCATGGATGTGTGTTCAGGACAGAACTCTTATCAAACATGTGAAGTTTGGTGCAAATTGGACATTGCCTTCTTGAGTAACAACAAAGTCATGTTTCATTGAATTAGCATTCTTTAGAACTTAGCTAAGCATTGTTAGCATGTTTTAACATGTTGCTAGAACGGCATCAACGTGTTAAACATGTCACTTCCTGTTGCCAGTTGGTGGCGCTATTACTATAACTGAACATTCTCATGTAGATGTGTTCAGGCCATGACTCTTATCAAAAGTGTGAAGTTTGGGGCAGATTGGACATTCCATGCCTGAGTTACAGCAAATTCCTATTTAATTGCAATAATAGCATGCTTTAGCACTTAGCTAAGAGTTTGCTAGCATGTTTTAGCATGTTTCTAGTATGTTGTTAGCATGTTTAACACTTGCTGGCACTTTTTTATATGTTATTAGGAGTCCATAACAGTGTTAAACATGTCACTTCCTGTTGCCAGCAGGTGGCGCTATTACTGTAACTGAATATAAGCATGGTCATGTGTTCAGGACAGAACGCTTATCAAAAGTGTGAAGTTTGGGGCAGATTGGACATTCCATGCCTGAGTTACAGCAAATTCCTATTTAATTGCAATAATAGCATGCTTTAGCACTTAGCTAAGAGTTTGCTAGCATGTTTTAGCATGTTTCTAGTATGTTGTTAGCATGTTTAACACTTGCTGGCACTTTTTTATATGTTATTAGGAGTCCATAACAGTGTTAAACATGTCACTTCCTGTTGCCAGCAGGTGGCGCTATTACTGTAACTGAATATAAGCATGGTCATGTGTTCAGGACAGAACGCTTATCAAAAGTGTGAAGTTTGGGGCAGATTGGACATTCCATGCCTGAGTTACAGCAAATTCATATTTAATTGCAGTAATATCATTCTTTAGCACTTAGCTAAGTGTTTGCTAGTATGTTTTATTATGTCTCTAGTATGTTGGTAGGATGTTTAGCATCTACTGGCATTTTTTTATATGTTATTAGGAGTCAAGAACAGTGTTAAACGTCACTTCCTGTTGCCAGCAGGTGGCGCTATGACTATAACTAAATATGAGCATGGACATGTGTTCAAGAGATAACTCTTATCAAACATGTGAAGTTTGGGGTAGATTGTACATTGCCTTCTTGAGTAACAACAAAGTCCTGTTTCATTGAATTAGCATGCTTTAGCACTTAGCTAAGTATTGCTAGCATGTTTTAATATGTTTCTAGCATGTTTAGAACTCAATGGCATTTTTAACATGTTGCTAGAACGGCATCAACGTGTTAAACATGTCACTTCCTGTTGCCAGTAGGTGGCGCTATTACTATAACTGAATTTGAGCATAGACATGTGTTCAGGCCATGATTCTTATCAAACGTGTGAAGTTTAGGGCAGATTGGACATTCCATGCCTGAGTTACAGCAAATTCCTATTTAATTGCAGTAATAGCATGCTTTAGCACTTAACTAAGTGTTTGCTAGCATGTTTCTAGTATGTTGCTAACCTGTTTAGCACTTGCTGGCTCTTTTTTATATGTTATTAGGAGACCACAACAGTGTTAAACATGTCACTTCCTGTTGACAGCAGGTGGCGCTATTACTATAACTGAATATTCTCATGTAGATGTGTTCAGGCCATGACTCTTATCAAACGTGTGAAATTTGGGGCAGATTGGACATTCCATGCCTGTGTTACAGCAAATTCCTATTTAATTGCAGCATTTGCATGCTTTAGCACTTAGCTAAGTGTTTGCTAGCATGTTTTAGCATGTTTCTAGTATGTTGTTAGCATGTTTAGCACTTGCTGGCACTTTTTTATATGTTTTTATATGTCCACAACAGTGTTTAACATGTCACTTCCTGTTGCCAGCAGGTGGCACTATGACTGTAACTGAATATGAGCATGGTCATGTGTTCAGGATAGAACGTTTATTAAAAGTGTGAAGTTTGGCGCAGATTGGACATTGCCTTCTTGAGTAACAACAACATCCTGTTTCATTGAATTAGCATGCTTTAGCACTTAGCTAAGTATTGCTAGCATGTTTTAACATGTTTCTAGCATGTTTAGAAGTCAATGGCATTTTTAACATGTTGCTAGAATGGCATCAACGTGTTAAACATGACACTTCCTGTTACCAGTAGGTGGCGCTATTACTATAACTGAATATTCTCATGTAGATGTGTTCAGTACAGAACGCTTATCAAAAGTGTGAAGTTTGGGGCAGATTGGACATTCCATGCCTGAGTTACAGCAAATTCCTATTTAATTGCAATAATAGCATGCTTTAGCACTTAGCTAAGAGTTTGCTAGCATGTTTTAGCATGCTTCTAGTATGTTGTTAGCATGTTTAGCACTTGCTGGCACTTTTTTATATGTTATTAGGAGTCCATAACAGTGTTAAACATGTCACTTCCTGTTGCCAGCAGGTGGCGCTATGACTATAACTGAATATGAGCATGGTCATGTGTTCAGGACAGAACTCTTATCAAACGTGTGAAGTTTGGGGCAGATTGGACATTCCATGCCTGAGTTACAACAACTTCCTGTTTCATGGCGAAACATCGAAATTTATCAGGCCGCCGAGGACCCGCCCTTTGACGAAAACTCAAGATCTTCGCAATTTAACGTCGCAAAGGCCTTAAGATTACACTCACCAAATTTGAAGATGATCAGATTAAAACTGTAGGAGGAGTTCGTTAAAGTACGAGGCCTGAAAATGGCAAAAACTGCACAAAAATCTGAGAGGAAGTTCAAAATGGCTGACTTCCTGTTGTGTTTAGGGCTATGCTCCAAGAGACTTTTTTGTAGGTATTAGGTCATTACATGTATGTACCGAATTTCGTGCACGTACGTGGAACGTTGCGGGAGGCGCACTCCGTTGAAATTTTATAGGTGGCGCTATCGAGCCATTTTGCCCCGTCCAATTCTGAAACCTATATCAGATGTAAATTTTCGCCAGTTCTGATGCGTGTGCAAAGTTTTGTGAGTTTTCGAGCATGTTTAGGCCCTCAAAAATGCAATTAAATGCGGAGAAGAATAATAATAATAATAATTAAAGCTGCAAGCAGCGATGAAAGGGCCCTCGCACCCGTGCCATCAACACTCGGTAGCTTTAGGAAGGCAGAGCATGGTTGGGAAATGTACATTTAAGGAGGTATATATAGTAAGAGTATGTCAAAGTCAGTTACAAAATGTTTTGTATAATGGTGATAATAGCATGCTTCATGACTCAGCTAAGTGTTGCTAGCATGTTCAGTCTGTTTCTAGCATGCTTAGTACACAATAATTATGTGGTTAGTACTGCATTACTGTGTTAACCATGTCAGTTTCTGTTGCCAGTAGGTGGCGTTATGACTATAACTGAATATGAGCATGGATGTGTGTTCAGGACAGAACTCTTATCAAACATGTGAAGTTTGGTGCAAATTGGACATTGCCTTCTTGAGTAACAACAAAGTCATGTTTCATTGAATTAGCATTCTTTAGAACTTAGCTAAGCATTGTTAGCATGTTTTAACATGTTGCTAGAACGGCATCAACGTGTTAAACATGTCACTTCCTGTTGCCAGTTGGTGGCGCTATTACTATAACTGAACATTCTCATGTAGATGTGTTCAGGCCATGACTCTTATCAAAAGTGTGAAGTTTGGGGCAGATTGGACATTCCATGCCTGAGTTACAGCAAATTCCTATTTAATTGCAATAATAGCATGCTTTAGCACTTGGCTAAGAGTTTGCTAGCATGTTTTAGCATGTTTCTAGTATGTTGTTAGCATGTTTAACACTTGCTGGCACTTTTTTATATGTTATTAGGAGTCCACAACAGTGTTAAACATGTCACTTCCTGTTGCCAGCAGGTGGCGCTATGACTGTAACTGAATATAAGCATGGTCATGTGTTCAGGACAGAACGCTTATCAAAAGTGTGAAGTTTGGGGCAGATTGGACATTCCATGCCTGAGTTACAGCAAATTCATATTTAATTGCAGTAATATCATTCTTTAGCACTTAGCTAAGTGTTTGCTATTATGTTTTAGCATGTCTCTAGTATGTTGGTAGGATGTTTAGCACCTACTGGCATTTTTTTATATGTTATTAGGAGTCAAGAACAGTGTTAAACGTCACTTCCTGTTGCCAGCAGGTGGCGCTATGACTATAACTAAATATGAGCATGGACATGTGTTCAAGAGATAACTCTTATCAAACGTGTGACGTTTGGGGTAGATTGTACATTGCCTTCTTGAGTAACAACAAAGTCCTGTTTCATTGAATTAGCATGCTTTAGCACTTAGCTAAGTATTGCTAGCATGTTTTAATATGTTTCTAGCATGTTTAGAACTCAATGGCATTTTTAACATGTTGCTAGAACGGCATCAACGTGTTAAACATGTCACTTCCTGTTGCCAGTAGGTGGCGCTATTACTATAACTGAATTTGAGCATAGGCATGCGTTCAGGCCATGATTCTTATCAAACATGTGAAGTTTGGGGCAGATTGGACGTTCCATGCCTGAGTTACAGCAAATTCCTATTTAATTGCAGTAATAGCATGCTTTATCACTTAGCTAAGTGTTTGCTAGCATGTTTCTAGTATGTTGCTAACCTGTTTAGCACTTGCTGGCTCTTTTATATATGTTATTAGGAGACCACAACAGTGTTAAACATGTCACTTCCTGTTGACAGCAGGTGGCGCTATTACTATAACTGAATATTCTCATGTAGATGTGTTCAGGCCATGACTCTTATCAAACGTGTGAAGTTTGGGGCAGATTGGACATTCCATGCCTGTGTTACAGCAAATTCCTATTTAATTGCAGCAATAGCATGCTTTAGCACTTAGCTAAGTGTTTGCTAGCATGTTTTAGCATGTTTCTAGTATGTTGTTAGCATGTTTAGCACTTGCTGGCACTTTTTTTATATGTTTTTATATGTCCACAACAGTGTTTAACATGTCACTTCCTGTTGCCAGCAGGTGGCACTATGACTGTAACTGAATATGAGCATGGTCATGTGTTCAGGACAGAACGTTTATTAAAAGTGTGAAGTTTGGCGCATATTGGACATTGCCTTCTTGAGTAACAACAACATCCTGTTTCATTGAATTAGCATGCTTTAGCACTTAGCTAAGTATTGCTAGCATGTTTTAACATGTTTCTAGCATGTTTAGACCTCAATGGCATTTTTAACATGTTGCTAGAATGGCATCAACGTGTTAAACATGACACTTCCTGTTGCCAGTAGGTGGCGCTATTACTATAACTGAATATTCTCATGTAGATGTGTTCAGGACAGAACGCTTATCAAAAGTGTGAAGTTTGGGGCAGATTGGACATTCCATGCCTGAGTTACAGCAAATTCCTATTTAATTGCAATAATAGCATGCTTTAGCACTTAGCTAAGTGTTTGCTAGCATGTTTTAGCATGCTTCTAGTATGTTGTTAGCATGTTTAGCACTTGCTGGCACTTTTTTATATGTTATTAGGAGTCCATAACAGTGTTAAACATGTCACTTCCTGTTGCCAGCAGGTGGCGCTATGACTATAACTGAATATGAGCATGGTCATGTGTTCAGGGCAGAACTCTTATCAAACGTGTGAAGTTTGGGGCAGATTGGACATTCCATGCCTGAGTTACAGCAACTTCCTGTTTCATGGCGAAACATCGAAATTTGTAAGGCCGCCGAGGACCCGCCCTTCGACGAAAACTCAAGATCTTCGCAATTTAACGTCGCAAAGGCCTTAAGATTACACTCACCAAATTCGAAGATGATCAGATTAAAACTGTAGGAGGAGTTCGTTAAAGTACGAGGCCTGAAAATGGCAAAAACTGCACAAAAATCTGAGAGGAAGTTCAAAATGGCTGACTTCCTGTTGTGTTTAGGGCTATGCTCCAAGAGACTTTTTTGTAGGTATTAGGTCATTACATGTATGTACCGAATTTCGTGCACGTACGTGGAATGTTGCGGGAGGCGCACTCCGTTGAACTTTTATAGGTGGCGCTATCGAGCCATTTTGCCCCGTCCAATTCTGAAACCTATATCAGATGTAAATTTTCGCCAGTTCTGACGCGTGTGCAAAGTTTCGTGAGTTTTCGAGCATGTTTAGGCCCTCAAAAATGCAATTCAATGCGGAGAAGAATAATAATAATAATAATAAACAGAGCAATTCCAAGAGGGTCCTCACACCATCGGTGCTCGGGCCCTAATTAAAGCTGCAAGCAGCGATGAAAGGGCCCTCGCACCCGTGCCATCAACACTCGGTGGCTTTAGGAAGACAGAGCATGGTTGGGAAATGTACATTTAAGGAGGTATATATAGTAAGAGTATGTCAAAGTCAGTTACAAAATGTTTTGTATAATGGTGATAATAGCATGCTTCATGACTCAGCTAAGTGTTGCTAGCATGTTTAGTCTGTTTCTAGCATGCTTAGTACACAATAATTATGTGGTTAGTACTGCATTACTGTGTTAACCATGTCAGTTTCTGTTGCCAGTAGGTGGCGTTATGACTATAACTGAATATGAGCATGGATGTGTGTTCAGGACAGAACTCTTATCAAACTTGTGAAGTTTGGTGCAAATTGGACATTGCCTTCTTGAGTAACAACAAAGTCATGTTTCATTGAATTAGCATTCTTTAGCACTTAGCTAAGCATTACTAGCATGTTTTAATATGTTTCTAGCATGTTTAGAACTCAATGGCATTTTTAACATGTTGCTAGAACGGCATCAACGTGTTAAACATGTCACTTCCTGTTGCCAGTAGGTGGCGCTATTACTATAACTGAACATTCTCATGTAGATGTGTTCAGGCCATGACTCTTATCAAAAGTGTGAAGTTTGGGGCAGATTGGACATTCCATGCCTGAGTTACAGCAAATTCCTATTTAATTGCAATAATAGCATGCTTTAGCACTTAGCTAAGAGTTTGCTAGCATGTTTTAGCATGTTTCTAGTATGTTGTTAGCATGTTTAACACTTGCTGGCACTTTTTTATATGTTATTAGGAGTCCATAACAGTGTTAAACATGTCACTTCCTGTTGCCAGCAGGTGGCGCTATTACTGTAACTGAATATAAGCATGGTCATGTGTTCAGGACAGAACGCTTATCAAAAGTGTGAAGTTTGGGGCAGATTGGACATTCCATGCCTGAGTTACAGCAAATTCATATTTAATTGCAGTAATATCATTCTTTAGCACTTAGCTAAGTGTTTGCTAGTATGTTTTATTATGTCTCTAGTATGTTGGTAGGATGTTTAGCATCTACTGGCATTTTTTTATATGTTATTAGGAGTCAAGAACAGTGTTAAACGTCACTTCCTGTTGCCAGCAGGTGGCGCTATGACTATAACTAAATATGAGCATGGACATGTGTTCAAGAGATAACTCTTATCAAACATGTGAAGTTTGGGGTAGATTGTACATTGCCTTCTTGAGTAACAACAAAGTCCTGTTTCATTGAATTAGCATGCTTTAGCACTTAGCTAAGTATTGCTAGCATGTTTTAATATGTTTCTAGCATGTTTAGAACTCAATGGCATTTTTAACATGTTGCTAGAACGGCATCAACGTGTTAAACATGTCACTTCCTGTTGCCAGTAGGTGGCGCTATTACTATAACTGAATTTGAGCATAGACATGTGTTCAGGCCATGATTCTTATCAAACGTGTGAAGTTTAGGGCAGATTGGACATTCCATGCCTGAGTTACAGCAAATTCCTATTTAATTGCAGTAATAGCATGCTTTAGCACTTAACTAAGTGTTTGCTAGCATGTTTCTAGTATGTTGCTAACCTGTTTAGCACTTGCTGGCTCTTTTTTATATGTTATTAGGAGACCACAACAGTGTTAAACATGTCACTTCCTGTTGACAGCAGGTGGCGCTATTACTATAACTGAATATTCTCATGTAGATGTGTTCAGGCCATGACTCTTATCAAACGTGTGAAATTTGGGGCAGATTGGACATTCCATGCCTGTGTTACAGCAAATTCCTATTTAATTGCAGCATTTGCATGCTTTAGCACTTAGCTAAGTGTTTGCTAGCATGTTTTAGCATGTTTCTAGTATGTTGTTAGCATGTTTAGCACTTGCTGGCACTTTTTTATATGTTTTTATATGTCCACAACAGTGTTTAACATGTCACTTCCTGTTGCCAGCAGGTGGCACTATGACTGTAACTGAATATGAGCATGGTCATGTGTTCAGGATAGAACGTTTATTAAAAGTGTGAAGTTTGGCGCAGATTGGACATTGCCTTCTTGAGTAACAACAACATCCTGTTTCATTGAATTAGCATGCTTTAGCACTTAGCTAAGTATTGCTAGCATGTTTTAACATGTTTCTAGCATGTTTAGAAGTCAATGGCATTTTTAACATGTTGCTAGAATGGCATCAACGTGTTAAACATGACACTTCCTGTTACCAGTAGGTGGCGCTATTACTATAACTGAATATTCTCATGTAGATGTGTTCAGTACAGAACGCTTATCAAAAGTGTGAAGTTTGGGGCAGATTGGACATTCCATGCCTGAGTTACAGCAAATTCCTATTTAATTGCAATAATAGCATGCTTTAGCACTTAGCTAAGAGTTTGCTAGCATGTTTTAGCATGCTTCTAGTATGTTGTCAGCATGTTTAGCACTTGCTGGCACTTTTTTATATGTTATTAGGAGTCCATAACAGTGTTAAACATGTCACTTCCTGTTGCCAGCAGGTGGCGCTATGACTATAACTGAATATGAGCATGGTCATGTGTTCAGGACAGAACTCTTATCAAACGTGTGAAGTTTGGGGCAGATTGGACATTCCATGCCTGAGTTACAACAACTTCCTGTTTCATGGCGAAACATCGAAATTTATCAGGCCGCCGAGGACCCGCCCTTTGACGAAAACTCAAGATCTTCGCAATTTAACGTCGCAAAGGCCTTAAGATTACACTCACCAAATTTGAAGATAATCAGATTAAAACTGTAGGAGGAGTTCGTTAAAGTACGAGGCCTGAAAATGGCAAAAACTGCACAAAAATCTGAGAGGAAGTTCAAAATGGCTGACTTCCTGTTGTGTTTAGGGCTATGCTCCAAGAGACTTTTTTGTAGGTATTAGGTCATTACATGTATGTACCGAATTTCGTGCACGTACGTGGAACGTTGCGGGAGGCGCACTCCGTTGAAATTTTATAGGTGGCGCTATCGAGCCATTTTGCCCCGTCCAATTCTGAAACCTATATCAGATGTAAATTTTCGCCAGTTCTGATGCGTGTGCAAAGTTTTGTGAGTTTTCGAGCATGTTTAGGCCCTCAAAAATGCAATTAAATGCGGAGAAGAATAATAATAATAATAATAAACAGAGCAATTCCAAGAGGGTCCTCACACCATCGGTGCTCGGGCCCTAATAAACAGAGCAATTCCAAGAGGGTCCTCACACCATCGGTGCTCGGGCCCTAATAATAAATATAGCTGCGAGCAGCGATTACGGGCCCAAGCCGGTGGCACCGCAACCCCGATGCCTTTAGTTACCTAAAGGCACCGGGGTGGCGGTGCCGCCGGCTTTGGCCCGTAATCGCTGCTCGCAGCTATATTTATATATATATATATATATCTTTAATGTATTTTTATCATGTTGAAAAAGTTTGGTGTGAATAAAATAAACCACTTAGGAGGAGTAACTAAAAACTCAGAGTCTGACATATCCAAAAAATCCACATTCAAACCAAAATATCTGACTTCCTGTTGCTCGGAGCTAATGACTGTAAATTAGAAAGTTGTCCGGCACGATGAGACCAATATGCGTACTGATTTTTGTAACTGTGGGTAAAAGTAACCCCCCCACTTTTGCCAAAAGCATTTTGAAAGTGACACACTTCCTGCTACCAGTTGGTGGCGCTATAACTTTGACTCACAATAGTTACATCCATCTGACCGGCCTCTTACCATGAACACACTGCTGAAGTTTCATCAAGATCAGTTAATGTATGCAGAAGTTATAACACTTCGTGTTTCTCTTTTCTCGCCATAAATTCGTTTCCTCGCCACGGCCAAACCGTTCGAGATATCAAAAATCCGTCCGCAATTTAGCATCCTCAATGTCTTGACTTCATGCACACCGAGTTTGGTGGGGATGTGATGAATTCTCTAGGAGGAGTAGTTCACATTCCACAGCAAGCGTTTTCCAAACAACCCATAATAGCTGACTTCCTGTTGGGCGGAGCTAATAACTTAGACTGCGGAAGTTGTTCGGCCCGATGAGATCTATATGTGTACCGAGTTTCATATTAATTCATGCAAGTGTGTTTGATATATGGACCAAGTTTTCAGACCGTGTTCAAGGGGGCGCTGTTGAGCCCCCCTGCCACGCACGGGTACCAGCTTCAGCCCGGCACTGATGGCCATGGGTTCTGACCTGTGTGTAAAGTTTCAAGAGTTTTTGAGCACGTTAAGGACCCCAAAAGCCCCTGAAACCTTGATTAACAATATAAAAGCAATAGTCAAATCCCCCCCTCCCCTCACACACACAGAGACACAGAAAGAGGGAGAGAAAATTCTCCAGAAAATCCACATTCAAACCAAAATATCTCTCTTCCTCTTGGTCCGAACTAGTTACTGTAAATTAGAAAGTTGTCCGTCTTGATGAGAACAATACACATACCAAGTTTTGTTGCTGTTGATAAAACTAACCCCCCCACTTTTGACTAAAGGTGGCGCTACTGAGCCATTTCACCACGCCCGTTTCTGAAACTTTGCACATGTCTACTGGATAATAAATGTGATGTGTCTGTCGAGTTTCATGCATTTTCAAGCATGTGAAGAGTCTCAAAAGCATCCGAAAAGAATATTAAAGTTTGATGCATTGCCACGGCAACAGTATCTAAGATATCAATAATCCTTTCACAGGTCTACATCTGCTGTGTGTTTACATTATACACATAAAGTTTGAAGCAAATCGGGTAAAAATAAGAGGGTGATTTCAAAGCATTTTGAAAGTGACACACTTCCTGTTGCCAGTTGGTGGCGCTATAACTTTGACTCACAAATGTCACATCCATGTGATCGGCCTCTTACAACTAACACACTGCTGAAGTTTCATCAAGATCAGTTAATGTATGCAGAAGTTATAACACACTTCCTGTTTGAATTATTCGCCATAAATTCGTTTCCTTGCCACGGCCAAACCGTTCGAGATATCAAAAATCCGTCCGCAATTTAGCATCCTCAATGTCTTGACTTCATGCCGACCGAGTTTGGAGGCGAATGGATGAATTTCCTAGGAGGAGTACATCAAATTCCACAGCATGCGTTTCCAAACAACCTATAATAGCCGACTTCCTGTTGGTCTGGCGTAAAACTTAGAGCACGAAAGTTGTTCGGCCTGATGAGGTCTATATGTGTACCGAGTTTCATATTATTACATGCAAGCGTGTCTGATTTATGGACAAGTGTTCGGATCCCGTTCCAGGGGGCGCTGTCGAGCCCCCCTGCCACGCCCGGGTACCAGCTTCAGCCCGGCCCTGATGGCCGCGGGTTCTGACCTGTGTGCAAAATTTCAAGAGTTTTCGAGCATGTTAAGGGCCCCAAAAGTGCCCGAAAGGTTGACAAAATAATAATAATAATAATAATAATAATCCTACCGAAAACAATAGGGCCTTCGCCCTTTCAGGGCTTGGGCCCTAAATATAGCTGCGAGCAGCGATTACGGGCCCAAGCCGGTGGCACCGCAACCCTGTTGTCTTTAGTTACCTAAAGGCACCGGGAAGGCGGTGCCGCCGACTTTGGCCCTTCATCGCTGCTCGCAGCTATATTTATAAATATATATATATATATATATATAAGACAGAAACCTTATTACCTTATTCTGATTTTATGATACACTCAAAATATTCCACAACAAATCTTTTAAATTTAATGTAAAAATAAAAACGAAAGTAAGCACTGTTTGGCTCACGTAACCCTCTCATTAGAATCAAAATGTTTCAGCATTTGCGATGTATTTGGATGCTAAACTATTCTTTATTGTAGGCTTTGTTCTTCACTCGTGTTCCAATATCGACGGAAAAAATCATCCTCTTCACACGCGCAAAAATGTGCTTGAAACATCACAGTGGTGCGGTGCTTACTGTGAATGTACGAATTGTACTACTGACTATTTAGAGCAGTGTAATTTATATATGTTAGGTTAACTATTTTATTATTATATTTTATCAAGGCTATAATGAACAGGCTGCGATGTCAAGATTGCAATGCTGGAATGTGTGTTTGTGTGTGTGTGTGTGTGTGTGTGTGTGTGTGTGTGTGTGTGTGTGTGTGTGTGTGTGTGTGTGTGTGTGTGTGTGTGTGTGTGTGTGTGTATATGTGTGTTCATGTTTTTCTATCCCGGTGGGGACTTCAACCTGAATGCACACAGACTCATGGGGACTCATGTCACAGTGGGGACCTAAATAGAGGTCCCCATGGGTAAACAAGCTTATAAATCATACAGAATGAGTTTTTTTGGAAATGTAAAAATGCAGAAAGTTTTCTGGGATAGGTAGGTTTAGGGGTAGGGTTAGTGTGAGGAGATAGAATATACAGTTTGTACAGTATAAAACCATTAAGTCTATGGAGAGTCCCCACAAAGATAGTAAACCGTGTGTGTGTGTGTGTGTGTGTGTGTGTGTGGCGTGGGCGCGATTGAACAGTGGACACATAAAAACATACTCCGTCATTATACAGGACGACATTCAAACTGCAAAGTGTTAACTTATATTTGTGTACAGTCGCAATAAAACACAACATTGTGCTTTTGTAAAATAATTTCAAGCAATCCACCCCCCGAAAGGCGCTCATTTTAAAATTAAACTAAAATGCTCATGGCTGCACGGGCATTCATAACGGTGCGCATCCACGGCGAGGAACGAGCAGAACAGAGTGAACGTTTTTCAGTTAATTCCTACTTCCATAGGAATTCATTTGAAAAGCTCGCTCAACCACTATCAGTGTCAGTGCGGACGAGCATATTTTACTTTCATTTTTAAGTTGGCGATTCAAAAGCCCCCAGCGGTGTCACACATAGATTAACCAGTGGTAAAATATTCTCACCGTCACAAACCTAGTATATTTTTATGTAGATACAATAGGCCTACCTGATTTTGAACACAAGAGGACAGTATAGCCCTATGTATGACTTGACTTTTATGGGACTAAATAGTACAATTACTATTTTTAAACTTATAAATAATTATTAAATTGAAAAAAAAAAAAAGAATAAAATTGGTTTAGTTGTGATATTTGTATACTTTTATATAGAAATAAATGTTTTTTAATTACATTTTTAGAAGATGAGGCTTTTAGTTTCCTTTTTGTACATTACTTAAGTCCCTCACTATAGCAAAACCGTTTGAGATGTTTAATATCCGTTCACAATTTAGCATCTTTAATGTATTTTCATCATTTTGAAAAAGTTTGGTGTGAATAAAATAAACCAGTTAGGAAGAGTAGCTAAAAACTCAGAGTCTGAAATATCCAAAAAATCCACATTCAAACCAAAATATCTGACTTCCTTTTGCTCTGAGCTAATAACTGTAAATTAGAAAGTTGTCTGACTCGATGAGACCAATATATATACTGATTTTTGGAACTGTTGGTAAAACTAACCCCCCCACTTTTGTCAAAAGCATGTTGAAAGTGACACACTTCCTGCTGCCAGTTGGTGGCGCTATAACTTTGGCTCACAATAGTTACATCCATCTGATCGGCCTCTTACCACGAACACACTGGTGAAGTTTCATGAAGATCAGTTAATGTATGCAGAAGTTATACCACTTCGTGTTTCTCTTTTCTCGCCATAATTTCGTTTCCTCGCCACGGCCAAACCGTTCGAGATATCAAAAATCTGTCCGCAATTTAGAATCCTCAATGTCTTGACTTCATGCACACCGAGTTTGGTGGGGATTGGATGAATTCTCTAGGAGGAGTACTTCGCATTCCACAGCAAGCGTTTTCCAAACAACCCATAATAGCCGACTTCCTGTTGGGCTGGTCGTAAAACTTGACGGGGGGAAAGTTGTTCGGCCCGATGAGATCTATATGTGTACCGAGTTTCATATTAATTCATGCAAGCGTGTTTGATCTATGGACCAAGTTTTGGGACCCCTTTCAAGGGGGCGCTGTTGAGCCCCCCTGCCACGCCCGGGTACCAGCTTCAGCCCGTCCCTGATGGCAGGGGGTTCTGACTTGTGTGCAAAGTTTCAAGAGTTTTTGAGCATGTTAAGGACCCCAAAAGCCCCTGAAACCTTGATTAACAATATAAAAGCAATAGTCAAATCCCCCCTCCCCTCACACACACAGAGACACAGAGAGAGGGAGAGAAAATTCTTCAGAAAATCCACATTCAAACCAAAATATCTCTCTTCCTGTTGGTCGGAGATATATCATGTAAATTAGAAAGTTGTCCGTCTTGATGAGAACAATACACATACCAAGTTTTGTTGCTGTTGATAAAACTAACCCCCCCACTTATGACTAAAGGTGGCGCTACTGAGCCCCTCACCACGCCCGTTTCTGAAACTTTGCACATGTCTACGGGCTAATAAATGTGATGTGTCTGTCGAGTTTCATGCAATTTCAAGTATGTTAAGAGTCTCAAAAGCATAAAAAAAGAATATTAAAGTTTGATGCGTTGCCACGGCAACAGTATCTAAGATATCAATAATCCTTTCACAGGTTTACATCTGCCGTGTGTCTACATTGTACACATAAAGTTTGAAGCAAATCTGGTAAAAATAAGACAGTGATTTCAAAGCATTTTAATAGTGATGTACTTCCTGCTGCCTGTTGGTGGCGCTATAACCTTGACTCACAATAGTCACATCTGTGCGATCGGCCTCTTACAACGAACACACTGCTGAAGTTTCATCAAGATCAGTTAATGTATGCAGAAGTTATAACACACTTCCTGTTTCATTTTTTCGCCATAAATTTGTTTCCTCGCCACGGCCAAACCGTTCGAGATATCAAAAATCCGTCCGCAATTTAGCATCCTCAATGTCTTGACTTCATGCTGACCGAGTTTGGAGGAGATTGGATGAATTCTCTAGGAGGAGTACATTAAATTCCACAGCATGCGTTTCCAAACAACCCTAAATAGCCGACTTCCTGTTGGGCTGGCGTAAAACTTAGAGCACGAAAGTTGTTCGGCCCGATGAGATCTATATGTGTACCGAGTTTCATATTATTACATGCAAGCGTGTTTGATTTATGGACACGTGTTCGGATCCCGTTCCAGGGGGCGCTGTCGAGCCCCCCTGCCACGCCCGAGTACCAGCCTCAGCCCGGCCCTGATGGCCGCGGGTTCTGACCTGTGTGCAAAGTTTCAAGAGTTTTCGAGCATGGTAAGGGCCCCAAAAGTGCCCGAAAGGTTGACAAAATAATAATAATAATAATAAATATAGCTGCGAGCAGCGATTACGGGCCCAAGCCGGTGGCACCGCAACCCCGGTGCCTTTAGTTACCTAAAGGCACCGGGGTGGCGGTACCGCCGGCTTGGGCCCTCCATCGCTGCTCGCAGCTATATTTATATATATATATATATATATATATATATATATATATATATATATATATATATATATATATATATATATACACATACATACACACACACACATACATATATATGTATATATATATATATATATATATAAATTATTGTTCAAAAGTTTGGGGTCAGTAAGATTTTTAATGTTTTTAGGAGAAGTCTCTTCTGCTCACCAAGGCTGCATTTATTGATTAAAAATACAAACAAAAACAGTAATATTGTGAAATATTATTCCAATTTAAAACAGCTGTTTTCAATTTTTAAATATTTTACATAGTAATTCATTTCTGTGATCAAAGTTGAGTTTTCAGCATCATTACTCCAGTCTTCAGTGTCACATGATCCTTCAGAAATCATACTAATATGATGATTGATGCTCAATAAATATTCATTATTATTTTCAATGTTGAAAACAGTTGTGTACAGATTTTTTTTTTCAAAATGCTTTGATGAATGTTAGTTCAAAAGAACAGCATATATTTCAAATATATATATTTTTAACATTATAAATGTCTTTACTGTAACTGTTGATCAGTTTAACTCATCCTTCATAAATAAAAGTACTGATTTATTTTATTTATTTACCCCAAAAATAAAATTTTAATTATTACTAACCCAAAACTTTTGAGCGGTAGTGTTTAACGTTACAAAAGCTTTAGATTTCAGATAAATGCTGTTCTTTTGAACTTTCTATTCATCAAAGACTGTACACAACTGTTTTCGACATTTAAAATAATAATGAATGTTTCTTGAGTATCAATCATCATATTAGAATAATTTCTGAAGGATCATGTGACAGTGACGACTGGAGTAATGATGCTGAAAACTCAGCTTTGATCACAGGAATAAATAAAAGTTTAAAATATATTAAAATAGAAAGCAGCTGTTTTAAATTGGAATAATATTTTACAATATTACTGTTTTTGTTTGTATTTTTAATCAAATATATGCAGCCTTGGTGAGCAGAAGAAACTTCTCTGTTATGTGCGCGCCACAGACTGCACGCACGTCCGCTTAGAGTTCCGCCTTTTGCCTTCCGTCAATATTACGTTATTAGAAAAATATTTTTTTAGAGAATCGATTTTTTGACATTTGTGAATCGATTCAGAATCGTCCACGTCCGCATCGCGATGCATCTAAGAATAATTTTTTTCTCCCACCCCTAGATTTCATACAAATAAACAGTTACAATTAAGTCACTTACATTTTAGATGCAATGTTGACTGTTTTTGTTCTGTTTCAGCAGCGAAAATAGTTAAACAAAGATCACGGCAGAACCATCACTTATCACGTGTTTTCTCATAACTGAACGATTCAGCATTTTTAACGAATCGGTTGACTCAAAGATTGAATGATCAATCCATAAACATCTGTCTTAATCATGATCGACTCATTCGAACGAATCGTTTGAACGAATGAATCAATGACTCGCTTATTAAGATGGATGCCTGGCGACACCTAATGGCGGTTTAGTGTTGTTCATTCTTTCCCACATGTGTGTGATTTGTGTGTGCAACATTATCATTATTTTTCTTTCACTATTATATTAGCGATTTAAAAGCACCCACTCGTGTCACACGTCGATTAACCGGTGGGAAAATATCCTCAGACACATAGGCTACCTAATAAATGTATATTTAAATACAATATTGGCCTACCTGGTTAAAAGTTTTATATACTATTTTGATGTCCTTTTGGACACAAGAGGGCAGTATAGCCCTATATGTTTGCTTTTTTGTTGAACCAAATAGCACTAAATAGCCTGTTTTAACTTTTTCATTCTTCTTGAATTGCAAAAACAGAATAAAATGGGTTTAGTTGTGATATTTGTATTCTTTTATATAGAAATAAATGGTATATAATTACATTTTTAGAAGATTTTTAGTGTTTCCTTTTTGGACATTATTTAATCCCTCGCCATAGCAAAACCGTTTAAGATATTTATTATCCATTCACAATTTAGCATATTTAATGTAGTTTCATCATGTTGAAAAAGTTTGGTACGAATAAAATAAATAGTTTAAGAGGAGTGGCTAAAAATTCAGAGGCTGATTTAGCAAAAAAAAATCACATTCAGACCAAAATATCTGACTTCCTGATGGCCAGAGCTATTGAATGTAAATTAGAAAGTTGTCCAGCTTGATGAGAACAATATACAAACTATTTTTTCTTTACTGTAGTTAAAACTAACCCCCCCACTTTTGTCAAAAGCATGTTGAAAGTGACACACTTCCTGCTGCCAGTTGGTGGCGCTATAACTTTGACTCACAATAGCTACATCCATCTGATCGGCCTCTTACCACGAACACACTGCTGAAGTTTCATCAAGATCAGTTAATGTATGCAGAAGTTATTCCACTTCCGTGTTTCTCTTTTCTCGCCATAAATTCGATTCCTCGCCACAGCCAAACCGTTCGAGATATCAAAAATCCGTCCGCAATTTAGCATCCTCAATGCCTTGACTACATGCACACCGAGTTTGAAGGGGACACGGTGAATTTTCTAGGAGGAGTATTTCACATTCCACAGCAAGCGTTTTCCAAACAACCCATAATAGCCGACTTCCTGTTGGGCTGGCGTAAAACTTAGAGCACGAAAGTTGTTCGGCCCGATGAGATCTATATGTGTACCGAGTTTCAAATTAATTCATGCAAGTTTGTTTGATATATGGACCAAGTTTTAGAACCCCGTTCAAGGGGGCGCTGTCGAGCCCCCCTGCCACGCCCGGCTACCAGATTCAGCCCCGCCCTGATGGCCGCGGGTTCTGACCTGTGTGCAAAGTTTCAAGAGTTTTCGAGCACGTTTAGGGACCCAAAAGCCCCAGAAACCTTGAAAAACAAATGAAAAAGTAAATCTCACTCAACTGACAAATCACCCCCACCCCTCACACACTCAGAGACAGAGAGAGAGAGAGAAAATTCTCCAAAAAATCACATTCAAACCAAAATATCTGACTTTCTGTTGCTTTGAGCTATTAAGTGTAAATTAGAAAGTTGTCCGGCTCGATGAGAACAATATACATACCGATTTTTGTGATTCTAGGAAAAACTAAGGCCCCATTTTTGACTAAAGGTGGCGCTACTGAGCCATTCCACCACGCCCGTTTTTGAAACTTTGCACATGTCTACTGGCTAATAAGTGTGATGTGTCTGTTGAGTTTCATGCAATTTCAAGTATGTTAAGAGTCTCAAAAGCATCAAAAAAGAATAATAAAGTTTGATCCGTTGCCATGGCAACAGTATCTAAGATATCAATAATCCTTTCACAGGTCTTTATCTGCCGTGTGTCTACATTATACACATAAAGTTTGAAGCAAATCGGGTAAAAATAAGAGAGTGATTTCAAAGCATTTTGAAAGTGACACACTTCCTGCTGCCAGTTGGTGGCGCTATAACTTTGACTCACAATAGTCACATCCTTGTGTTCGGCCTCTTACAACGAACACACTGCTGAAGTTTCATCAAGATCAGTTAATGTATGCAGAAGTTATAACACACTTCCTGTGTCCCATTATTCGCCATAAATTCGTTTCCTCGCCACGGCCAAACCGTTCGAGATATCAAAAATCCGTTCGCAATTTAGCATCCTCAATGTCTTGACTTCATTCACACCTAGTTTGGTGGCGATCGGATGAATTCCCTAGGAGGAGTATTTCACATTCCATTGTATGCATTTTCCAAACAACGTATAATAACCGACTTCCTGTTGGGCTGGTGTAAAACTTAGAGCACGAAAGTTGTTCGGCCCGATGAGATCTATATGTGTACTGAGTTTCATATTATTACATGCAAGCGTGTTTGATTTATGGACCAATTTTTCCGACATAATTCCAGGGGGCGCTGTCGAGCCCCCGTGCCACGCCCGGGTACCAGCTTCAGTCCGGCCCTGATGGCCGCAGGTTCTGACGTGTGTGCAAAATTTCAAGAGTTTTTGAGCATGTTAAGGGCCCCAAAAGTGCCCGAGAAGTAGAAAAAAATAATAATAATAATAATAATAAACAATAATCCTACCGAAAACAATAGGGCCTTCGCCCTTTCAGGGCTTGGGCCCTAATAATAATAATAATCCTACCGAAAACAATAGGGCCTTCGCCCTTTCAGGGCTTGGGCCCTAAATATAGCTGCGAGCAGCGATTACGGGCCCAAGCCGGTGGCACCGCAATCCTGGTGCCAGGGTGGCGGTGCCGGCGGCTTTGGCCCTCCATCGCTGCTCGCAGCTATATTTATATTTATTTATATATATATATATATATATATACAGATGGTGGTCAACCAGAATGCCTATTACCGCCGCGCCAGCCGCCGCGGCGAAATTACCGCGGCGAAAATAAACCAGCCGCATTTCAAAGTCGTTCCCGAAATGACCGCCAGGTGGCGCAAAGGGACATTGTGCAAAACAGCAGCAATTGCCGTATTTTAAAATGTAAGTGGGTTAAATAATAGGCATATTTTTCATATATATAAATAGGCCTATTAGGCTACAACAGAATAGAACCAAAGATAGAATCAATTTTACAGCTGAAAAAATAGAATCCAAAGTTAAAAATAGAGACGATGTTAGGAGCAATGACGCTGAATATTTTTACTATTCTATTGAGGAATTAGATAAACGAAGAGCTCTCGTGAGCGATACAATTGCACAGTAATTTATAGTGATTTCAAAAGCAGTCCTTAAAAAAAAAAAAATTACATGGAGTAATGTGGCATAATTTTTGAGAGATTACGCGGAACACGTTTTAGTTAAGATCCTGGTTTCAATGCCCTTAATGTATATAGGCTAGGCTTTAAAAAAAATTCACAACGCGTTTTGAGATTGTTTTGAATTAAACATTGAAGTTTAAAATGTAGTGTTTTGGCACACCAGGCCGAGTGGCGTTACGCATTGTTCAAAAATCAGGTTTTATTCTGGCATGTTGAATTGGCGTTAATATTTTTTATTTTTATTTATTAGATTTAGATTTTAGGTTTTGTTAGATTTATTTTTCTCATAACAGCTAAAATAACTTAATATATGCCTTGTCTTCATATGATTTTTATCAATGAACTAGTGTTTTCTGACAGTGTCTACTGCAAAGATGAAGTTGACGATCGCCATATTTGTAGTGAACGCACCTAGAGAGAAATGCACAAAGACATAATCAGAGAGTAGCCTTTTTCTTTTTCGTTTTGAATTATTTCGTTTGAAGACATTTCAAGCTTTGTGTATTTGATGTATTTATCATGTCTGTGTGAGGCATACGCTGAGTTTCGTTAAATTAGGAGGATGAGATGCGCTCCAGCTGACGTGCAATGCAAGTGACCTCACGGGCGCCTCTATGATTAGTGTCTGTTTGCTTCTCTTACTTATTGAATCCAGACAATTGGGTGATGAAAAAATGATTAAAATTAAGATACAATTTATATAAAACGAAATTCACTTTAAATAAAGGTTTTCTACTAAACAAAATTTAATGAAGTGGTCAAAATCATGTCTGACCCACTCCATATCATCTCTCGATATAATGCATCCTATCTTACTCATGCTGTTCACTTTTCATATTCAACATAGATTGAAAAAACAACGTTATAATATTTTAACAAATATGATACTAAATGAGATTATTTAATGTCTACAACAGTATAGTAGGCCTATAGACTCTATTTGTACAAATTGCTGCACGTTAATGTAATTAAATGAAACCTTGTAACGAATTCACACTGTAGACTGTGTACAGTTGAGACACCTTAAATAACTTGCGTTCGCAGCAAGCACAAGTTGTGATTTTTGCTGTGCACTTGCATATAAGTGTCAGCTGGGAAGGAAATATAGAGACCAGGGGTGCGTTTCCCGAAAGCATCGTTGGCCAACTATGGTCGCAAGTTCATCGCAATGTCCATTGAACTCTATTGGTAACGACGGAACTTGCGACCATAGTTGGCCACCGATGCTTTCGGGAAACGCACCCCAGACCTCTTGGAACTTTAATTGAAGACATAGCGTTGGTAAAGCATACTGAAATTACATCCCTACAAATGTATTAGGCCCTACTGAAAATAAATGTATCGAATTTAAGCAAAGTAGCCTAAATGTTAAGACTGTAAGCCCTTTACTTTTTTACGTAGCCGCCGACTTTGGGTTAATTTAATTTGTAGAGGATTTTTTAACTCAAACATTAACACTGAAATAAATTAAATTAAATTATTGTAATTTTTTGGCACACCACGACGAGTGGCGCTATGCATTGTTCTAAAGCCAGGTTTTATTCTGGCATGTTGAATTAGTGTTAAACAAATGCGGCGGCGCGTTCATTTGAATGAAGAGCGTTTCTCGCTCGTGTGAGCGAACACACACTGGAACGTTAGGCCGTATCGCAACGAGTGAATAGTGGCCGAGTGGTTGAACGTACGTTACGATCATTTAGATGACACGGGTTCGAATCCCGAACTAACTTGGACTACTGGTGTTTTTATATTAGCCTATTAATGCATTTTATAGTCTATTGTTGATGCAGAGAGATTTGTCTTCTAAAACATTTTTTTTTGCCTATTTACAAAATAAAATCGCCATGCATTTCCATTTTACACTAAGGAACAAATATTATACAATGACTTTACTTCTGTAGCCTATAATAATTCATATATATGACGTTTAAACGACAAACAATAAAATCAGAACCAGTATTCTGTTGCGTTCATGGTTCCAGTGGCAGTAATGCATCCACGGCTTTTCAAAATGTCACAAAGCGTTTTGAGATTGTTTTGAATTAAATATTGAAGTTTATAATTTGTTTGGCACGACGAGTGGCAAACTCTTTGTTTTGTTTTGCAAACTCAGCTAGCGGTGGGGGGTTTGGAGAAGGCAATACTTTGCTTTATCTTGGGGGTGCAGGACAGAGGTGTTAATGTTCCGTCTTTCATATGGAGAGTGTCGGAGCCAGCCTGATGAGGCAAAGGCAAAATTCTTTTAAGGATTCATCTCAAAATCTCCAAAAGTCCATAGCCTATGTACAGTAGGCCCTATATCTTATTAAATTATATATTGTAGTTTTATTGATTGTATAGGTTTTCCACAAACAATTTAAATTTAGCAGATACAGAGCTCTTTTATTGGCGACCCACCTCGTTTTATTGTAAGGTGAATTCAGCAAGGCATGTTGTATCTTTGAAGGAACAAAAGCTATTTGTTACAGTTTTTTCTTTCGTGATTTGTGTGGATGACACACAGCGACATATACAGTATTATCAGCTGTATGGTGTTTTTTTACGCTGAAATGCTTAATTTCGAGAAAGACCCGCCGCGCGCAGTGAGGGAGACCAAACTTACTAAAAAAATATCCATCACGAGAGAGGCAAAGAAAAACGCCTGTTCTTAATTTATGTTGCTTTGAACTTTTTCCGTTTTGTACCGTTTTAATTTTTTAATTTAGCTGCAATTTCTTTGACAATAGAAATTTAAAATGTTGCAAGAATAGGCCTAAGATTCTGTGTTTCTTATTTTGCATCACAAAGGGAATAAACTCTATAGATGCAACCCTGTTTAAATAAATAAACTGTCCCGACACTTTATTCATATCTTAAAATGTGCGATGGGTTTTCAAACTTAATTAATTTTATTTTTCTTTTACATTTTCATTGTTTATTTTTTAATTGAAAGCAATACTGTATTGAAAGTATTTTTCTGATTTGTTCGATCTGTTTTGAAAAATGTCTTCCGTTGATATGGCCGGGTATCACTGTCAGTCATCTCAATCTCGTGAATGATTCACACACACACAAAAAAATAATTTAGCAGATTAAAGACGAGCTTCATCATCTTCATTTTCTGGTGCAATCGGCTGACAGTCTTCCTTCATCAGATGTGTCGTCTTTGCAACGGGAATGTAGCAAATTTAAATGTACAATTGATAATTAAACAAGATGATTGACTTTAATAAACAGATACATATTTAAGCATCAACAACACTGTCGGCTACACTGAGATTCGATCTCAGATCGTTTGAAGCTCCGAGAGGCTCTTGTTAATGCTTTGACCACAGAGCTACCGTCTGAATCGCCAACGTCTACTATTTTCTCTGTTTTAAAAGTTTGTAACATGTAAGGCTATTTAGTTCTGAATATAACAAAGAATGCTTAAACCGACTACATCGGTTAGGAGCTGCAAGTCCTGAAAATGTTTTAATTTCACGGTAAATTATTTTAATTTATTTCACTGTTATGTTTCAGTTAATAAATCTACAAACACATTAAAATAACACGAAGAAAATGACAAGTAACCTATTGACATAGCCTTTCTAAATTATAGAAAAACTGGGCACACAATGTTAACGTGTGTCTACTTTGTTTAAATTTAATGAATTTGAATTCGTTTAACCACAATATTTATCTTGAATTTATCTGTGACCTCAGCTCAGATTACTGCCGCGGCAGATTACGTCATAAAGAGAATAAACTGACACTTTTCAAAGTCTGTGATTACAGCGCCACTCAGCGGTAAAAGGCAGCAAATACACATCCCAATTTTGCCGCCGCGGGAACGGCGGCGGTAAAAGTCTCATTCTGGTTGACCACCATCTGTATACACACACACACATACACATATACATATGTATATATATATATATATATATAAATAAATTTAAGGGACAAGACACAGATAATTTTACTTGCCTGACCTAATTAGAACAAAGAAAAAAATAAAATAAAATAATAATAAGTAGGGGATCACTAAATCGAGAGAATTATTCTGATTTTATGATACACTCAAAATATTCCACAACAAATCCTTTAAATGTAATGATATTCAGAACGGAACAAGAATAAAAAAATAAAAATAAACTATAAACAAAGCCAAAACGAAAAAATAAATATAATAAAAAAAAATTATTTCAAGCAATCCATGGCATGATTTATTTATTTTTGGACTAAAACATTCTGGCTTTTTTTAAACTCAAACATAATTCTTAAATTGAATAATAATAATAATAAAAGAATAAAATGGGTTTAGTTCTGATTTCGTTGAAATCACTCGCTCTCCGTACCTAACTTTTCCTGAATACAATCACTATTGAAACTGTGACATTGATTTCATACAACAGGTTATTAACCCTTTAGGCGCCAGAGGTTTTTTCCTAAAACGTTCGATTTTGACATCTTAATTTCAAAAGGCTATATCTTAAAAGCGATAAAAGATAGAGACTTTCTGTAAATTAGAGAAATATTAAGGATGACCCAAAGTTTATGTAGGGATTACATTTTCCCATCTAATTTGCATATTATGACGTCATATGGCGGCGGCCATCTTGGATTATAGAATTTTTATGGTTTTTGTTGATGTTTATTTGGTTGTTTTTTTTTTTTTTAGCTGACAAAGACGCACACATCACAAGGACATGAACACACAAAAAAGAACACATATTGTACACTACTAAATGGTCAGGGAAATAGATAGTAAATCAACAGTGTAATAAATGGCAGACAAAAACAATTGTTGCAGGGCTTTTGCTGTAGAGATAATGACTCCCTATTCATCCAGGTGCCATTTCTTGTAGTGTTTCATGGTGTGGTCTTGCGATAGACTATGCATAATAGCCCCTCTGCCCCGTGTCACATTGCCTCTTCTCCTGCTACGAGCAGCAGCGCGCGCGGGCGCGGCCAGATCTGCCTCGCGCGCGCGCCGAATGTGCACAGCTCGGACTACTGTCATTGTCATTGTGACTCCCCACCCTGCCTCCACGTTGCCCCCTAACTGCCCTATGAATACTTCGACCTCGTCTAACATACCCAGTGGCATTAGACAAAGTCTCCACCACAATACAGTACTGTCGCCGCGATTGCGGAGAGGCACACGGTCACGGCTAGCGCGGTAAAAATCTCCCGCGGCCGCCTCGTTCCCCACAACACTAACACGCCTGCTAACTTCGCGATGAACACTCCGATCCCGGGAAACATTGTTCCCACCACTGACATTGGGCAAAGGACCATCTAACGTTATATTGGGCAAAGGATTCACCGTTTGTGCTTGGTGTAGGGCTATACTTTCACTTTCAGAATCACCGTCATTTTCTGAAGGCAGATAACGTTATTCCCCTTCAGAATCAAGGTCCGCGAATAGAAGACACAACACTTCATTGCGGGTAAGCTTTATTGATGCCATTAGATAATAATAATAATAATAATCTAATGCAAATACTCGCTGATGTTGACAATATTGCTCTGATAAAATGGCTCACTCGCACACTAGCTCCGCTTTTGTTCGCACTGATTCAATGCGCTCTAGCTCGAAGATTTTGTATAGAAGCATGACTTTGTTTTGAGTCGGGGATGAAGTATGACATGTCTGCCAACTAGTGGAGGGGAGGTTGAACGAAATTTGACACCCTATTTGACAAAATCGGCCGTTTTATTCAGTGCCGCATCTTGTCGAGTAAACTCGACCGTGGCGCCCAGAGGGTTAACAGTTAAAATGAAGTCATTTACATTTTAGATGCAATATTGACTGTTTTTGTTCTGTTTCAGCAGCAGAAATAGTTAAACAAAGATCACAGAAGAACGCATCTCACAGGAACGTGTTTTCTCATAACTGAATGATTCAGCATTTTGAACGAATTGGTTGACTCAAAGATTGAATGATCAATCCATAAACATCTGTTTATGTTTATGGATTGGATGTTTATGGATCCATGTTTATGGATCTGTATGTTATT
Source organism: Squalius cephalus (assembly GCF_949319135.1). Lineage (NCBI taxonomy): Eukaryota > Metazoa > Chordata > Actinopteri > Cypriniformes > Leuciscidae > Squalius > Squalius cephalus. The sequence continues at coordinate 32,892,269 of NC_137127.1, read as the reverse complement.
GATTATGAATCATTTGAACGAATGAATCAATGACTCGCTCATTAAGACGGTCACTTGGCGACATCTAATGGCGGTTTAGTGTTGTTTAAAAGCATAATTCTTTCCAACGTGTGTGTGATTTGTGTGTGCACCATTATAAATGTCCGTGCGGACGTCCGTATTTTTCTTTCACTTTTATATTAGCGATACAAAAGCACCCGCTCGTGTCACACACGTCGATTAACCGGTGGGAAAATATCCTCAGACACATACCTAATAAATGTATATTTAAATACATTATTGGCCTAGCTGGTAAAAAGTTTTTTATATTATTTTGATGTCCTTTTGGACACAAGAGGGCAGTATAGCCCTATGTATGACTTGAATTTTTTTTTTACTTTACTGTTTTAAAATTTAGAATAAAATTAGAATAAAATTCTTTTTAAAAACAGAATAAAATGGGTTTAGTTGTGATATTTGTATACTTTTATATAGAAATAAATGGTATAAAATTACATTTTTAGAAGATTTGAGGCTTTTAGTGCCTTTTGGAGGCTGATTTTGCAAAAAAATCCACATTCAAAGCAAAATATCTGACTTCCTGATGATCGGAGCTAATGACTTTAAATTAGAAAGTTGTCCGGGTCGATGAGATCAACATACGTACTGAGTTGTGCTACTGTAGGTAAAACAACCCCCCCAACTTTTGTCAAAAGCATTTTGAAAGTGACACATTTCCTGCTGCCAGTTGGTGGCGCTATAACTTTGACACACAATAGTTACATCCATCTGATCGGCCTCTTACCATGAACAAACTGCTGAAGTTTCATCAAGATCAGTTAATGTATGCATTAGTTATAACACTTCGTTTTTCTCTTTTCTCGCCATTAATTTGTTTCCTCGCCACAGCCAAACCGCTCGAGATATCAAAAATCCGTCCGCAATTTAGCATCATCAATGTCTTGACTTCACGCTGACCGAGTTTGGAGGCGAATCGATGTATTTCCTAGGAGGAGTACATTAAATTCCACAGCAAGCGTTTCCAAACAACCCTAAATAGCCGACTTCCTGTTGGGCTGGCGTAAAACTTAGAACACGAAAGTTGTTCGGCCCGATGAGATCTATATGTGTACCGAGTTTCAAATTAATTCATGCAATCATGTTTGATATATGGACCAAGTTTTAGAACCCCGTTCAAGGGGGCGCTGTTGAGCCCCCCTGCCACGCCCGGCTACCAGATTCAGCCCCGCCCTGATGGCCGCGGGTTCTGACCTGTGTGCAAAGTTTCAAGAGTTTTCGAGCACGTTTAGGGACCCAAAAGCCCCAGAAACCTTGAAAAACAAATGAAAAAGTAAATCTCACTCAACTGACAAATCACCCCCACCCCTCACACACTCAGAGACAGAGAGAGAGAGAAATTTCTCCAAAAAATCACATTCAAACCAAAATATCTGACTTTCTGTTGCTTTGAGCTATTAAGTGTAAATTAGAAAGTTGTCCGGCTCGATGAGAACAATATACATACTGATTTTTGTGATTCTAGGAAAAACTAAGGCCCCATTTTTGACTAAAGGTGGCGCTACTGAGCCATTCCACCACGCCCGTTTTTGAAACTTTGCACTTGTCTACTGGCTAATAAGTGTGATGTGTCTGTTGAGTTTCATGCAATTTCAAGTATGTTAAGAGTCTCAAAAGCATCAAAAAAGAATAATAAAGTTTGATGCGTTGCCATGGCAACAGTATCTAAGATATCAATAATCCTTTCACAGGTCTACATCTGCCGTGTGTCTACATTATACACATAAAGTTTGAAGCAAATCGGGTAAAAATAAGAGAGTGATTCCAAAGCATTTTGAAAGTGACACACTTCCTGCTGCCAGTTGGTGGCGCTATAACTTTGACTCACAATAGTCACATCCTTGTGTTTGGCCTCTTACAACGAACACACTGCTGAAGTTTCATCAAGATCAGTTAATGTATGCAGAAGTTATAACACACTTCCTGTGTCCCATTATTCGCCATAAATTCGTTTCCTCGCCACGGCCAAACCGTTCGAGATATCAAAAATCCGTTCGCAATTTAGCATCCTCAATGTCTTGACTTCATTCACACCTAGTTTGGTGGCGATCGGATGAATTCCCTAGGAGGAGTATTTCACATTCCATTGTATGCATTTTCCAAACAACGTATAATAACCGACTTCCTGTTGGGCTGGTGTAAAACTTAGAGCACGAAAGTTGTTCGGCCCGATGAGATCTATATGTGTACTGAGTTTCATATTATTACATGCAAGCGTGTTTGATTTATGGACCAATTTTTCCGACATAATTCCAGGGGGCGCTGTCGAGCCCCCGTGCCACGCCCGGGTACCAGCTTCAGTCCGGCCCTGATGGCCGCGGGTTCTGACGTGTGTGCAAAATTTCAAGAGTTTTTGAGCATGTTAAGGGCCCCAAAAGTGCCCGAGAAGTAGAAAAAAAATAAAAAATAATAATAATTAAAGCTGCAAGCAGCGATGAAAGGGCCCTCGCACCCGTGCCATCAACACTCGGTGGCTTTAGGAAGACAGAGCATGGTTGGGAAATGTACATTTAAGGAGGTATATATAGTAAGAGTATGTCAAAGTCAGTTACAAAATGTTTTGTATAATGGTGATAATAGCATGCTTCATGACTCAGCTAAGTGTTGCTAGCATGTTTAGTCTGTTTCTAGCATGCTTAGTACACAATAATTATGTGGTTAGTACTGCATTACGGTGTTAACCATGTCAGTTTCTGTTGCCAGTAGGTGGCGTTATGGCTATAACTGAATATGAGCATGGATGTGTGTTCAGGACAGAACTCTTATCAAACGTGTGAAGTTTGGTGCAAATTGGACATTGCCTTCTTGAGTAACAACAAAGTCATGTTTCATTGAATTAACATTCTTTAGCACTTAGCTAAGCATTGTTAGCATGTTTTAACATGTTTCTAGCATGTTTAGAACTCAATGGCATTTTTAACATGTTGCTAGAACGGCATAAAAGTGTTAAACATGTCACTTCCTGTTGCCAGTAGGTGGCGCTATTACTATAACTGAATTTAAGCATAGACATGTGTTCAGGCCATGATTCTTATCAAATGTGTGAAGTTTGGGGCAGATTGGACATTCCATGCCTGAATTACAGCAAATTCCTATTTAATTGCAATAATAGCATGCTTTAGCACTTAGCTAAGAGTTTGCTAGCATGTTTTAGCATGTTTCTAGTATGTTGTTAGCATGTTTAGCACTTGCTGGCACTTTTTTATATGTTATTAGGAGTCCATAACAGTGTTAAACATGTCACTTCCTGCTGCCAGCAGGTGGCGCTATGACTGTAAGCATGATCATGTGTTCAGGACAGAACGCTTATCAAAAGTGTGAAGTTTGGGGCAGATTGGACATTCCTTGCCTGAGTTACAGCAAATTCATATTTAATTGCAGTAATATCATTCTTTAGCACTTAGCTAAGTGTTTGCTAGTATGTTTTAGCAAGTCTCTAGTATGTTGGTAGGATGTTTAGCACCTACTTGCATTTTTTTATATGTTATTAGGAGTCAAGAACAGTGTTAAACGTCACTTCCTGTTGCCAGCAGGTGGCGCTATGACTATAACTAAATATGAGCATGGACATGTGTTCAAGAGATAACTCTTATCAAACGTGTGAAGTTTGGGGTAGATTGTACATTGCCTTCTTGAGTAACAACAAAGTCCTGTTTCATTGAATTAGCATGGTTTAGCACTTAGCTAAGTACTGCTAGCATGTTTTAACATGTTTCTAGCATGTATAGAACTCAATGGCATTTTTAACATGTTGCTAGAACGGCATCAAAGTGTTAAACATGTCACTTCCTGTTGCCAGTAGGTGGTGCTATTACTATAACTGAATTTGAGCATAGACATGTGTTCAGGCCATGATTCTTATCAAATGTGTGAAGTTTGGGGCAGATTGGACATTACATGCCTGAGTTACAGCAAATTCCTATTTAATTGCAGTAATAGCATGCTTTAGCACTTAGCTAAGTGTTTGCTAGCATGTTTCTAGTATGTTGCTAACCTGTTTAGCACTTGTTGGCTCTTTTTTATATGTTATTAGGAGACCACAAGAGTGTTAAACATGTCACTTCCTGTTACCAGTAGGTGGCGCTATTACTATAACTGAATTTTCTCATGTAGATGTGTTCAGGACAGAACGCTTATCAAAAGTGTGAAGTTTGGGGCAGATTGGACATTCCATGCCTGAGTTACAGCAAATTCCTATTTAATTGCAATAATAGCATGCTTTAGCACTTAGCTAAGAGTTTGCTAGCATGTTTTAGCATGCTTCTATTATGTTGTTAGCATGTTTAGCACTTGCTGGCACTTTTTTATATGTTATTAGGAGTCCATATCAGTGTTAAACATGTCACTTCCTGTTGCCAGCAGGTGGCGCTATGACTGTAACTGAATATGAGCATGGTCATGTGTTCAGGACAGAACGCTTATCAAAAGTGTGAAGTTTGGGGCAGATTGGACATTCCATGCCTGAGTTACAGCAACTTCCTGTTTCATGGCGAAACATCGAAATTTGTCAGGCCGCCGAGGACCCGCCCTTTGACGAAAACTCAAGATCTTCGCAATTTAACGTCGCAAAGGCCTTAAGATTACACTCACCAAATTTGAAGATGATCAGATTAAAACTGTAGGAGGAGTTCGTTAAAGTACGAGGCCTGAAAATGGCAAAAACTGCACAAAAATCTGAGAGGAAGTTCAAAATGGCTGACTTCCTGTTGTGTTTAGGGCTATGCTCCAAGAGACTTTTTTGTAGGTATTAGGTCATTACATGTATGTACCGAATTTCGTGCACGTACGTGGAACGTTGCGGGAGGCGCACTCCGTTGAACTTTTATAGGTGGCGCTATCGAGCCATTTTGCCCCGTCCAATTCTGAAACCTATATCAGATGTAAATTTTCGCCAGTTCTGACGCGTGTGCAAAGTTTCGTGAGTTTTCGAGCATGTTTAGGCCCTCAAAAATGCAATTAAATGCGGAGAAGAAGAAGAAGAAGAAGAAGAAGAAGAATAATAAACAGAGCAATTCCAAGAGGGTCCTCACACCATCGGTGCTCGGGCCCTAATAATAATAAACAGAGCAATTCCAAGAGGGTCCTCACACCATCGGTGCTCGGGCCCTAATAATAATAATAATAATCCTACCGAAAACAATAGGGCCTTCGCCCTTTCAGGGCTTGGGCCCTAATAATAATAATCCTACCGAAAACAATAGGGCCTTCGCCCTTTCAGGGCTTGGGCCCTAATAATAATAAATAATCCTACCGGAAACAATAGGGCCTTCGCCCTTTCAGGGCTTGGGCCCTAATAATAATAATAATAATAATCCTACCGAAAACAATAGGGCCTTCGCCCTTTCAGGGCTTGGGCCCTAATAATCCTACCGAAAACAATAGGGCCTTCGCCCTTTCAGGGCTTGGGCCCTAATTATATTTATAAGTGAAAAGGTTCTCTTCGTAGTTTGTTTCAGAAAGATGAGATGACAAATAAGAACAATAGATAGTTAGTAATTGAAAAGACATCACTGACTCATTTGTTTTAGGATGAATGGTTCAACAGCCTAAGCTGTTCGAGAAGCTTCGAGAAGTTCTGCAGTTTTAATAAAATTTGTGAAGAAAAACCCAAAACCAACTGCGTCTGTTTCTTTCACCTTGACCCAAATAACTTAAAATAAAAAATTATACATTCTTTTAGGGTTGTCTTGTAATATTGCAGTATCGCGCAACTGACAAGCCAACCGCAGAGGAATGCAAGTAACCGCAGCAACTGCGATATTCGCATGTTTACGTTTTTCTTATTTTTTTCTTTTTTCCCTGCTTGTTTTGAACTTCATGTGTATTGAATCTTAAATAAGTTAATAATGATAACAAGAATGTTTATCATGGTGATTTGTAACAGACTTGAAACAGACAGTTCTTGAATCAGACAGTGAATGAGAGAGATCGACTGAGCGAGTGCGATTATCTGCATCTGTCTTTGAGGTCAAGCCATATATATATTCATTAAAAAGGTTGCAGTGTCCAAGGAAAGCGAAATATTGTATCGCCCTTTTAACGTTTAAGGGTATTTACCATCAGAGGTGGGTAGTAATGAAGTAAATTTACTTCATTACATTTACTTGAGTATTTTTTTGGTAAAATTTTAGTTTTAAGAGTAGATTTAAATGTGGGTACTTTTACTTCGAGTACATTTCTATTGTAAAAAACTGTACTTTTTAGGGCTGAATGATTAATTGCATTTGCGATAATAATATCGCGATGTGATAAAAGGCGATTTTTAACCGCAAAAGCAGCGAGCAAGTAAAGCAGTCTGCACTGCGGATAAAGCATCAACTTGGCACACTACGCATATAGACCTGGCATAGGCTACAGGAAAGAACAGTTTATGCTTATTTTATGTGATATTGTGTTATAGATTCTCTCTAACGATTCTCTATCTATTCAGATCATTTCAGAATCGAGTCTGAGCTTAGTTATAAACACAGATACGTGATGATGCTGCGTGTGCTTTATAAACAACCATATTCTGCTTGCTTATAATTCCTCTGTCTGACACACACACACACACACACACACACACAAAGAAGGGCGTAGATTTGGTTTGAACATTGGGGAGGTTGAAGTTTGGGTCTGCATATTTTTCATGTGATCATGGTAGAAATATTGGGGGGGTTGTAATGCATAGATTTAAATATTGGGGGGGGGGGGGGTTATCTCCCCCCAACCCCCCCACAAACTACGCCCCTGCACACACACACACACACACACAGAACACCACTCAAACCTTCCAAAAAATAATCATTCATAAAGTTCGGAAAAGTTGAAGCGAATTACAAGGATATTCGCGGACTGCATTGCACAAGATGCGCTATGATACGCGTGCTTTGCTTGATGTTACTCTTGTAGTGTGCGGTGTCGCTTTCCGGTATTTTCCTTACAAATGCTCTACGAAGACATCATGTGTCTTTTGGAATGCAGTTGGCTTATATATTAAAAATATGAAAATCAAAGACAGAAGCTGCTTTTAATTTTAAATACTCACGCGCTTTGCGAAGAGTGCTTGAGCATATGCGGCTGTGAGCGACTCCGTCTAACATGGTTAAATGTATTTGCATCTCAAAATGCTTTTATGACAAAGTAGTCGGGTCACTGTTCTTTTCACACTGCATGACTATCTAGGCCAGGATTCAGTCGCTGCTGTGTTCAAACTGCACGATGGATCGGCGACAGAAGGTTTCACACTGCATGACTTTACAATAGGAAGAATCGCCGACAGCTCTGTCTGGCACGCAAACTACGTTTCACAATCAAAGACGCGAGATGTGACAAGGAAACAACGTGAGATCACGCGTGCAAGACCGGAGCTCTCGCAAGACTGAAATTGTTATTAAAAAGGATAGCCTGCAAGAATATTGAGATCCAACTTGTCTGTGCGCTGATTTGCAGCAAAAAGGAGAAAAATAAAGAGTTTATGCAGGAGGAAATGGTTAGGAAGACGAGCGGAGCAAGGACTGTGTTCTGCAAAGAGAGTGGGTAAATAAATCATTTTGCAGTGTGCTGCTGTTGCTGCTGGTCAAGCAAATGTTTGTGCTTTGTTTCTGTTTGATATAATTGTAAATATATCTATTAAAGGAGAACTCCGGTCAATTTTAACATTGAGCTCATTTTTTTGTACATTTGGAGTGCTGTCAATACAGAGAACAACGACAAAAATCGGTGTTGCCTACACCGAGTTATTCTATTTTTAAAATTTGCACCCTGTTGACTTCAATGGGGCAAGTACTAAACCTGCTTTTAGCCTCTTAACATCCTTGATGTGTCATTACAAGTGCACAGAAAATGTGAGTGATTCCTTCTGAGTGAACACGAGTGAGTCTGACTGCAGTAGATGTGAAAGAAATGTATAAAAATGATGTTATTTAAGCCAGCGCAAATACCTTTGTTTACATCCTGTTTTTCGGTTGAAGTCCAAAGTAGTCGATTGCAGAGTTCACACGCATAGGTTTAATACCTATGATCACGCGCGTGAACTCGGCAATCGACTACTTTGGACTTCAACCGCAAAACAGGATGTAAACAAAGGTATTTGCGCTGGCTTAAATAACATCATTTTTATACATTTCTTTCACATCTACTTCAGTCAGACTCACTCGTGTTCACTCAGAAGGAATCACTCACATTTTCTGTGCACTTGTAATGACACATCAAGGATGTTAAGAGGCTAAAAGCAGGTTTAGTACTTGCCCCATTGAAGTCAACAGGGTGCAAATTTTAAAAATAGAATAACTCGGTGTAGGCAACACCGATTTTTGTCGTTGTTCTCTGAATTGACAGCACTCCAAATGTACAAAAAAATGAGCTCAATGTTAAAATTGACCGGAGTTCTCCTTTAAAATACTGATATTCTGGTCTATAACTCCTCCCCGAACTCCCCGCTGCTCTGTATCTTGCTCTCTCATTGGCTGTCGGTCATCGCCAATGTAGTTTTCAGTCAGAACACTTTTCACACAGCAGATTTTGAATCGCCGACAGGTCCAGATATTTAGCATGCCAAATATCTCACGGGCGTCGGCGATTCTCTCAGATTGCGTCTTTGCTCATTCAAACTGCGTGATTGTCACTCGCGTGAACGAGCACCGATTTGCCTGTGATTTCGGGCATTTGTCTGCGATTTCTCAAAACCTGTCGGCGAGCCAAAATCGGGGCTAAAATCGTGCAGTCTGAACTCGGCATAAGTTATTTTAACACAGTAATCACAGCAAGTTATTTTAACAGGATAAAATAAGATGTGGTTTGTGTGTTATTTTAACACACAAACCACATCTTATATTTCAAAAGAGATGAAAAAGTTCAGACAGCCTACTCTTAAATTCTGAAAGCACTCTTTGTTTATTGATTGTAATGTTTTTAATGTTTCTTTGTTATTTGCTATATGTTTTGAAGCTTTATTAGTTAAACTTCTTAACATATAATTGTATTAAAAAAAAAATTAATGTGTAAATATCTCATTTTGTTTTGAAGTTTAGATACTTCTATCTATGAGAGCACAAAAATGAGCCATGGGAGACAATGATTGGATTTTTTTTTTTTTTTTTCAGTTCCAATCATAATTTTGACATTTGGGTGTTATTGTTTAGCTATTGACCTATGTTTTCAAATTTCCTGTGGTGTTTTTGTCACGATCGGACTAATGGTTTCGAAGATAATTGCAAGTTTTTAAAGTGCTAAATGACAATGATACATAAACTATAAGGCGAAACCTGGCATGTTTGGTATCGTTGGACTCAGGAAGGATTCAGGATTTCAAGGGACTAATGGTTGTATGCGTTTATAGCCATTTTCATGACATTTTTCCCTGTTATAGCGCCACCAAGTGGCCAATTGTCGCGATTTTTAATCAAATGACCTAAGATTGAGCTAATGAAAATGTGTCCCGAGTTTAGCAAAAATATCTCTTTCCGTTTACAAGTTATAATTGTTTTAGTAAAAGTGGCTGTGGTGCCTTCAAACATTTTGGTTCCCCTTAGTGACCGGGAATTTAAATTAAGATTTTTTTTTGATGATTATTGATAGTCACTGTCCAGAGAATATTTCTGCAGTGGTTTGGTTCCAATCAGGCTAAAAACCTAGGAGTAGTTCGCAAAAGTAGGTTTTTCAAAAAAACTCAATTTACTCGAAATTGGCGCCTGAAGGGCGAGCAAATCGGAGATAGCCATTTTGTCCGCCTTGAGCCAAGGATTCCAACGATGTAAGACACTTGAGCCTGGGACAAAGGGTCTAAGAGTTATGAGCAATTATGAACTTTTGGTTGCTGTAGCGTCACCTAGGGTCCGATCTGCATGAAACTCGGCATGCTTCCTCATCATGTTATGACACATATGCTCATCAATTTTTGTGAAGTTCTGAGTTTTCATTTGGGATTTATAGGCTTTTTAGTGTATTTTGCCCCGCCCCTTTTCTAAATGACCCTGTTACAGCCACCCAAATGCCAAAGTTCAACTTTTTTTCGATAATTATTGATCTAGAGAGTCCAGAGAATTGTCCTAGACTGGTTTGGTTCCGATCGGGCGAAAAACCAGGGACTAGTTCGCAAAAGTAGGTTTTGGACAAAATTCGACATAGCAGAAAATTTCCCCTGCCGACATCAAAATCGGAGATAGCCATTTTGTCCGCCTTGAGCCAAGGATTCCAACGATGTAAGACACTTGAGCCTGGGACAAAGGGTCTAAGAGTTAGGAGCAATTTTGAACTTTTGGTTGCTGTAGCGCCACCTATGGGCCAATCGGGGTCATACTCTGATAGGTTGTCCCCAAATTGAGGCCTACCATCTGGCCAGGTTTCAAGACTCTAGGCCTTACGGTTTGGCCTGCACGATGCGTTTTACGAATCCTTACAATTACAATAGGGTTTCAGCATTTCATGCTTGAACCCCTAATAATAATAATAATAATAATTAAAGCTGCAAGCAGCATTTATCGGGGTTCAAGCAGTTAAGGCCTTTAAGGCATTTAAGCACAAAAGCATCAAAAGTTATTAAGATTTATTTAGCAAGCATGTAACCACTGACATAATAGATGGAAAAGACCATTTACAGCCAATACAGGCAGTTTACCATGGGATATATATGGTTTTAAAGCTTTTTAACAGTTATAGCGCCACCTATGGTCCGATCTCCATAAAATTGTTTACTGTGACCTCAAATTGAACCCATACACATGTGTACTGAGTTTGGTGAAGATATCTCATTTACTTCTTGAGTTATAGTCATTTGAGTAAAATAGGCTCCTCCCACAACGATTTGCCACATTCTAGAATTATTTAATATGATTCTAGCATGATTTACTATCATATACCATGTTCCAGAATGATTTATTAGGATTCTAGCATGATTTACCTTGATACACCTCATTTCAGTATTATTTACTATGATTTACAATGTTTCTAGCATGATTAACCACATTACTAGCAATTATGTCAAGTGTCAGTGCAAATGAGGTGATGAACACTGACAAAATATTATTGTGTTATAATAGTTAGTTATATACGTGATTTTTAGTGTGTGTCCAAGTATGAATGCAAAAGCACATGTAAAATATTTCATTATTAAGTAGAATGGCCAGCAGAGGGCACTAGAAGACCACTTATTGGCTCACTTTCACTTTAAACCAGTTTTCTGCACTAAAGCAAACCAGTTTTTCCATGTTAACTCAATGCATGCTTACACACACACACACACACACACACACACACACACACACACACACACACACACACACACACACACACACACACACACCATCATTTATCATGATTTACCATGGCTGATACCAATACCAATATGAGAAAATGACTATTTTAAACAGCAGGGGGCAGTAAAATACCACTTCTTGGCTTAATATGCCATTATATTCATATCATTTTCACCTTTTTAACTGTTATAGAGGCAAATTTTGTCCGATCTGTCTGAAAATTTTCATGCTTGTTCAGGGTGATATTTCACATGTTCTGACTTGTTTTTAAGAAGGTCTGAGCATTGATTAAAGAGATATAGGCTTTCGGGGACACTTGGTAAAGGCCAGATTTTGAAGTGAACCTATTATAGCTATCCAAATGAAGTAGTTCAACTTTTTCTGACAATTATTGATCTAGTGAGTCCAGAGAATTGTATTGCACTAGTTTTTAACATTATGATATGAAAATTATATGATCAGAGATGGAAAAGACCATTTACAGCCAATACAGGCAGTTTACCATAGGAAATATATGATTTTAAAGCTTTTTAACAGTTATAGCGCCACCTATCGTCCGATCTCCATAGAATTTTTCATGCTTGTTAATGATGTTATGTCACATATGCTGACCAATTTTTGTGAAGTTCTGAGTTTTTATTTAGGATTTATAGGCTTTTTAATGTATTTTGACACGCCCATTTTATAAATTACCCTATTACAGCCATCCAAATGCAAAAGTTCAACTTTTTTTTGATAATTATTGATCTAGAGAGTCCAGAGAATTGTCCTAGACTGGTCTGGTTCCGATCGGGCAAAAAACCTAGGACTAGTTCGCAAAAGTAGGTTTTTAACATATTAATGAATAATTAATGAACAGTTTGATTGACAGCAATGGTTCTTGAGGCAAAGTTGTTCAGGATGAGGAGATCTATCAAATGATATGCATATTGTGTGGATATTTGTAACACTACGTGATTACAGAGCCGTAAAACTCGTTAGCGCCAACTAGTGGCCGATTTCTTTCAAAATTCTTACAGACCTCTAGGGCCATGAGTCGAACATGCCCACCGAGTTTCGTTCCGATCGGCTTCCGTTAACCTTGTCTAATAGGTGCTCAAACTTCATTGGCCGATGGCGGCCATGTTTTTTGAGATACACCAATGTCCTCATAGACATACATGACACCTTGGACCAAGACACTGCATACCAATTTTCAAGTCAATTGGACTAATGGTCAGGTGGTTATAGCCAGTTTTATGTTTTTTTCATGTTATAGCGCCACCATGTGGCCAATCGCCGCAATTTTTTTACTCTGACCTCAGATTGACCTCATAAATAATTGTACCGAGTTTGGTGAAGATACCTCATTTACTTCTGGAGTTATGGCCGTTTTAGTGAAATAGGCTCCTCCCACAACATACAATTTGGCGCCCCTTAGCGACCGTGAATCGAAATTTCAACTTTTTTTCGATAATTATTGATATTCAGACTCCAGAGAACATTTCTGCACTGGTTTGGTTCCGATCGGTAGAAAAACCTAGGACTAGTTCGCAAAAGTAGGTTTTTGACAAAATTCAAAATGGCGGAAAAATTTGCATACCGGAAATAAAATCGGAGATATACGTTTTGTTTGCCATGAGGTCTTGATTACATTGATATAAGACACTTGAGTCTACAACATACAGTCTAGGAGTTAAGAGCAGTTTCGCGCTTTTGGTCGCTGTAGCGCCACCTATGGGCCGATTTGGCTAAGTCCGTGTATCTGAGTAGCGAGCAATACTACTACCATTTGACCAAGTATCACATCTCTAGGCCTTACGGTTTTGGCTGCACGATGCGTTTTAGGGAAGAATAATAATAATAATAAAAATCAGGGCAATTACAATAGGGTTTCAGCACTTCGTGCTTGAACCCCTAAAAATCAGCACAATTACAATAGGGTTTCAGCATTTCATGCTTGAACCCCTAATAAGAAGAGACGTTTTGGACAGTTATAGCGCCACCTATTGTCCGATCTTCACGAAACTTGGCATGCTTCTTCACCATGTTCTGACACATCTGCTCATCGATTTTTGTGAAGTTTGGGGTTTTCCCTTAGGTTGTATAGGCTTTTGAGTGTTTTTTTGTCCCACCCCTTTCCTGAATGACCCTGTTACAGCCAGGCCAATGCAAAAGTTCAACTTTTTTTCGATAATTATTGATCTAGAGACTCCAGAGAACTGTGCTAGACTGGTCTGGTTCCGATTGGGCCAAAAACCTAGGACTAGTTTGCAAAAGTAGGTTTTTCACTAAATTGCCCATAGAAATTTTTTTTTGCTCGGATCGGGATTTGGAGATAGCCATTTTGTCCGTCTGGATCCAGGGATCACAGTGATGCTAAAATTGAGACTCTAGGACAAACTGTCTAGGAGTTATGAGCAATTTAGTAAATGTGGTCATTGTAGCGCCACCTATGGGCCAATCTGGGTCATACTTTGATAGGTTCTCCCCAAATTGAGGACTACCATTTGGCCAAGTTTCAAGGTTCCAGCTCTTACGGTTTGGGCTGCACGATGCGTTTTAGGGCGGAATAATAATAATAATAATAATAACTAGAATGTACATTTCCTGAAGAAAATGTGAAGTGGTGCTTGCAGTGGCAAAACTCTCCACTTGGTTGCTAGGGTGTTGTACATGATTGCATTCGAGCCAACAACCATGTCTGTACAATGTTGTGGAGCTGAAATATGGCTTCTATATGTTGCAATATGGTTGCTAGGTGGCTCTAAACGGTTGCTAGGGTGTGAAATCAGTTACCATGGTGATAGTTACAGACAGTTTCCCAACCAAAACAAAAGAGCCAACCCCCATCTCTATGTGATGTTCTGATGCAGAGACATGGGTCATGATAAACGGTTGCTAGGGTCCTCTGTTTGGTTGCCAGGGAGTGACTTGGCAGGTGCCAATGATGAAACTCCAAAGGCTGATTGTCAGTATAAATGATTTAAACCAACTCCCATGCCTCTGTGACATTCAGAATGGAAGATATCCCTCTTTGGAATTTGGTTGCTAGGGTCCTCTGTTTGGTTGCAAGGGAGTGACTTGGCAGGTGCCATTCATAAAACTCCAAAGGCTGCTTGTCATTATGAATGATATAAACCAACTCCCATGCCTGTGTGACTTTCAGAATGGAAGATATCCCTCTTTGGATTTTGGTTACTAGGGTACTCTGTTTGGTTGCTATGGAGTTACTTGGCAGCTGCCAATGATGAAATTCCAAAGGTTTCTTGTCAGTATGAATGATATAAACCAACTCCCATGCCTCTGTGACATTCAGAATGGAAGAGATCCCTCTTTGGATTTTGGTTGCTAGGGTACTCTGTTTGGTTGTTATGGAGTTGCTTGGCAGCTGCCAATCATGAAACACCAAAGGCTTCTTGTCAGTATGAATGACATAAACCAACTCCCATGCCTCTGTGACATTCAGAATGGAAGATATCCCTCTTTGAATTTTGGTTGCTAGGGTAATCTGTTTGGTTGCTATGGAGTTGCTTGACAGCTGCCATTGATGAAACTGCAACGGCTTTTTGTTACTATGAATGATATAAACCAACTCCCATGCCTCTGTGACATTCAGACTGGAAGATATCCCTCTTTGGATTTTGGTTGCTAGGGTACTATGATTGGTTGCTAGGGAGTGGCTTGGCAGCTGCCAATCATGAAACTCCAAAGGCTTCTTGTCAATATTGAATTATATAAACCTTCCCCCATCTCTATACGATGCTCTGATACAGAGATATAGGTCTTGCTAAATAGTTGCTAGGGTACTCTGTTTGGTTGCTATGGAGTGGCTTGGCAGCTGCTAATGATGAACTCCAAAGGCTGCTTTTCAGTATGAATGACATAAACAAACTCCCATGCCTCTGTGACATTCAGAATGGAAGATATCCCTCTTTGAATTTTGGTTGCTAGGGTAATCTGTTTGGTTGCTATGGAGTTGCTTGACAGCTGCCATTGATGAAACTGCAAAGGCTTTTTGTTACTATGAATGATATAAACCAACTTCCATGCCTCTGTGACATTCAGAATAGAAGATATCCCTCTAGGATTTTGGTTGCTAAGGTGCTCGACAATGGTTGCTAGGGAGGGGCTAGGAAGTGTTGAGGTGATTCATGATTGGCCATTTGATGCCCTGAGTGAAACGAGACCACCTTGGTGTTTCTATGATCTACTAGAGCGTTTCTAGACGTTGCTAGGGTGTTCAGGATGGTTGCTAAGGTATTTTTGGTAGTTGCTATTTTGTTACTAGGTGGTTGGTAGTTGTCAAAGATGGTTACTATGGAGTTTTTATAGAGTTATTAAAATCTTTAATAACGAGTGCCTTCAGTACGGCACTCGGCCTGCGGCCTCGTGCCTATGGCTGAATAGGCACAAGCATGGAGCAATATCGCAAGGCCACGAGTGTAATATTGCGTTAAAAAATACAAAAAAATGTAAAAATTTTTTTTTTTTGGTTTAGGGTGGTTGCTAGGGAGCTCTTAGTGGTTGCTAGGGTGCTAAAACTGGTTGCTAGGGTGTGGCTATGAAGATTTTAGGCCATTACTTATTGGCTGCTTGATAATATAATCCTCTGAGGGAGAGAGAGAGGGAGAGACGCAGGGGTGTCAGGCCCTTTGGAGTCTGTGTGTGTGAAAACGTCGGTTGGGATTCAAATATTTTTAGAATGCCCAATGTAAAGTCAATGGGGACTTTTTTGGCCGCTTTTTCGTCCGCTGTGCGAACATCGTACACCCGATCGCTTAGAAAAGTCATAGCACACCTCTCCTCAATGAGCCGATCGATTTGACACTTCACTCAGGGGTCTGTGACAAACGGTGCGGGGCGCATTACGCGCCAAACTTTTGTGTGGAAGAATAATAAAAATTATAAAAAGAATAATAAGTATGAGCAATAACAATAGTGATGCTTTCAAAAAAGCACCACTAATAATAAAAATCAGCACAATTACAATAGGGTTTCAGCATTTCATGCTTGAACCCCTAATAAGAAGAGACGTTTTGGACAGTTATAGCGCCACCTATTGTCCGATCTTCACGAAACTTGGCATGCTTCTTCACCATGTTCTGACACATCTGCTCATCGATTTTTGTGAAGTTTGGGGTTTTCCCTTAGGTTGTATAGGCTTTTGAGTGTTTTTTTGTCCCACCCCTTTCCTGAATGACCCTGTTACAGCCAGGCCAATGCAAAAGTTCAACTTTTTTTCGATAATTATTGATCTAGAGACTCCAGAGAACTGTGCTAGACTGGTCTGGTTCCGATTGGGCCAAAAACCTAGGACTAGTTTGCAAAAGTAGGTTTTTCACTAAATTGCCCATAGAATTTTTTTTTGCTCGGATCGGGATTTGGAGATAGCCATTTTGTCCGTCTGGATCCAGGGATCACAGTGATGCTAAAATTGAGACTCTAGGACAAAGTGTCTAGGAGTTATGAGCAATTTAGTAAATGTGGTCATTGTAGCGCCACCTATGGGCCAATCTGGGTCATACTTTGATAGGTTCTCCCCAAATTGAGGACTACCATTTGGCCAAGTTTCAAGGTTCCAGCTCTTACGGTTTGGGCTGCACGATGCGTTTTAGGGCGGAATAATAATAATAATAATAATAATAATAAAAATCAGCACAATTACAATAGGGTTTCAGCATTTCATGCTTGAACCCCTAATAAAAATCAGCACAATTACAATAGGGTTTCAGCACTTCGTGCTTGAACCCCTAATAAAAATCAGGGCAATTACAATAGGGTTTCAGCACTTCGTGCTTGAACCCCTAATAAACAGAGCAATTCCAAGAGGGTCCTCACACCATCGGTGCTCGGGCCCTAATAATAAACGGAGCAAAAACAATAGGGTCCTCTCACCATCGGTGCTCGGGCCCTAATAATAATAAACGGAGCAAAAACAATAGGGTCCTCTCACCATCGGTGCTCGGGCCCTAATTAAAGCTGCAAGCAGCGATGAAAGGGCCCTCGC
Organism: Squalius cephalus; assembly: GCF_949319135.1. NCBI lineage: Eukaryota > Metazoa > Chordata > Actinopteri > Cypriniformes > Leuciscidae > Squalius > Squalius cephalus. Next base: position 32,874,989 of record NC_137127.1, on the reverse strand, counting down.
ACCCGTGCCATCAACACTCGGTGGCTTTAGGAAGGCAGAGCATGGTTGGGAAATGTACATTTAAGGAGGTATATATAGTAAGAGTATGTCAAAGTCAGTTACAAAATGTTTTGTATAATGGTGATAATAGCATGCTTCATGACTCAGCTAAGTGTTGCTAGCATGTTCAGTCTGTTTCTAGCATGCTTAGTACACAATAATTATGTGGTTAGTACTGCATTACTGTGTTAACCATGTCAGTTTCTGTTGCCAGTAGGTGGCGTTATGACTATAACTGAATATGAGCATGGATGTGTGTTCAGGACAGAACTCTTATCAAACATGTGAAGTTTGGTGCAAATTGGACATTGCCTTCTTGAGTAACAACAAAGTCATGTTTCATTGAATTAGCATTCTTTAGAACTTAGCTAAGCATTGTTAGCATGTTTTAACATGTTGCTAGAACGGCATCAACGTGTTAAACATGTCACTTCCTGTTGCCAGTTGGTGGCGCTATTACTATAACTGAACATTCTCATGTAGATGTGTTCAGGCCATGACTCTTATCAAAAGTGTGAAGTTTGGGGCAGATTGGACATTCCATGCCTGAGTTACAGCAAATTCCTATTTAATTGCAATAATAGCATGCTTTAGCACTTGGCTAAGAGTTTGCTAGCATGTTTTAGCATGTTTCTAGTATGTTGGTAGGATGTTTAGCACCTACTGGCATTTTTTTATATGTTATTAGGAGTCAAGAACAGTGTTAAACGTCACTTCCTGTTGCCAGCAGGTGGCGCTATGACTATAACTAAATATGAGCATGGACATGTGTTCAAGAGATAACTCTTATCAAACGTGTGACGTTTGGGGTAGATTGTACATTGCCTTCTTGAGTAACAACAAAGTCCTGTTTCATTGAATTAGCATGCTTTAGCACTTAGCTAAGTATTGCTAGCATGTTTTAATATGTTTCTAGCATGTTTAGAACTCAATGGCATTTTTAACATGTTGCTAGAACGGCATCAACGTGTTAAACATGTCACTTCCTGTTGCCAGTAGGTGGCGCTATTACTATAACTGAATTTGAGCATAGGCATGCGTTCAGGCCATGATTCTTATCAAACATGTGAAGTTTGGGGCAGATTGGACGTTCCATGCCTGAGTTACAGCAAATTCCTATTTAATTGCAGTAATAGCATGCTTTATCACTTAGCTAAGTGTTTGCTAGCATGTTTCTAGTATGTTGCTAACCTGTTTAGCACTTGCTGGCTCTTTTATATATGTTATTAGGAGACCACAACAGTGTTAAACATGTCACTTCCTGTTGACAGCAGGTGGCGCTATTACTATAACTGAATATTCTCATGTAGATGTGTTCAGGCCATGACTCTTATCAAACGTGTGAAGTTTGGGGCAGATTGGACATTCCATGCCTGTGTTACAGCAAATTCCTATTTAATTGCAGCAATAGCATGCTTTAGCACTTAGCTAAGTGTTTGCTAGCATGTTTTAGCATGTTTCTAGTATGTTGTTAGCATGTTTAGCACTTGCTGGCACTTTTTTTATATGTTTTTATATGTCCACAACAGTGTTTAACATGTCACTTCCTGTTGCCAGCAGGTGGCACTATGACTGTAACTGAATATGAGCATGGTCATGTGTTCAGGACAGAACGTTTATTAAAAGTGTGAAGTTTGGCGCATATTGGACATTGCCTTCTTGAGTAACAACAACATCCTGTTTCATTGAATTAGCATGCTTTACCACTTAGCTAAGTATTGCTAGCATGTTTTAACATTAGCTAGCATGTTTTAACATGTTTCTAGCATGTTTAGACCTCAATGGCATTTTTAACATGTTGCTAGAATGGCATCAACGTGTTAAACATGACACTTCCTGTTGCCAGTAGGTGGCGCTATTACTATAACTGAATATTCTCATGTAGATGTGTTCAGGACAGAACGTTTATCAAAAGTGTGAAGTTTGGGGCAGATTGGACATTCCATGCCTGAGTTACAGCAAATTCCTATTTAATTGCAATAATAGCATGCTTTAGCACTTAGCTAAGAGTTTGCTAGCATGTTTTAGCATGCTTCTAGTATGTTGTTAGCATGTTTAGCACTTGCTGGCACTTTTTTATATGTTATTAGGAGTCCATAACAGTGTTAAACATGTCACTTTCTGTTGCCAGCAGGTGGCGCTATGACTATAACTGAATATGAGCATGGCCATGTGTTCAGGACAGAACTCTTATCAAACGTGTGAAGTTTGGGGCAGATTGGACATTCCATGCCTGAGTTACAGCAACTTCCTGTTTCATGGCGAAACATCGAAATTTGTAAGGCCGCCGAGGACCCGCCCTTCGACGAAAACTCAAGATCTTCGCAATTTAACGTTGCAAAGGCCTTAAGATTACACTCACCAAATTTGAAGATGATCAGATTAAAACTGTAGGAGGAGTTCGTTAAAGTACGAGGCCTGAAAATGGCAAAAACTGCACAAAAATCTGAGAGGAAGTTCAAAATGGCTGACTTCCTGTTGTGTTTAGGGCTATGCTCCAAGAGACTTTTTTGTAGGTATTAGGTCATTACACGTATGTACCGAATTTCGTGCACGTACGTTGAACGTTGCGGGAGGCGCACTCCGTTGAACTTTTATAGGTGGCGCTATCGAGCCATTTTGCCCCGTCCAATTCTGAAACCTATATCAGATGTAAATTTTCGCCAGTTCTGACGTGTGTGCAAAGTTTCGTGAGTTTTCGCGCATGTTTAGGCCCTCAAAAATGCAATTCAATGCGGAGAAGAGTAATAATAATAATAATAATAATTAAAGCTGCAAGCAGCGATGAAAGGGCCCTCGCACCCGTGCCATCAACACTCGGTGGCTTTAGGAAGACAGAGCATGGTTGGGAAATGTACATTTAAGGAGGTATATATAGTAAGAGTATGTCAAAGTCAGTTACAAAATGTTTTGTATAATGGTGATAATAGCATGCTTCATGACTCAGCTAAGTGTTGCTAGCATGTTTAGTCTGTTTCTAGCATGCTTAGTACACAATAATTATGTGGTTAGTACTGCATTACTGTGTTAACCATGTCAGTTTCTGTTGCCAGTAGGTGGCGTTATGACTATAACTGAATATGACCATGGATGTGTGTTCAGGACAGAACTCTTATCAAACGTGTGAAGTTTGGTGCAAATTGGACATTGCCTTCTTGAGTAACAACAAAGTCATGTTTCATTGAATTAGCATTCTTTAGCACTTAGCTAAGCATTGTTAGCATGTTTTAACATGTTTCTAGCATGTTTAGAACTCAATGGCATTTTTAACATGTTGCTAGAACGGCATCAAAGTGTTAAACATGTCACTTCCTGTTGCCAGTAGGTGGCGCTATTACTATAACTGAATTTGAGCATAGACATGTGTTCAGGCCATGATTCTTATCAAATGTGTGAAGTTTGGGGCAGATTGGACATTCCATGCCTGAGTTACAGCAAATTCCTATTTAATTGCAATAATAGCATGCTTTAGCACTTAGCTAAGAGTTTGCTAGCATGTTTTAGCATGTTTGTAGTATGTTGTTAGCATGTTTAGCACTTGCTGGCACTTTTTTATATGTTATTAGGAGTCCATAACAGTGTTAAACATGTCACTTCCTGTTGCCAGCAGGTGGCGCTATGACTGTAACTGAATATAAGCATGGTCATGTGTTCAGGACAGAACGCTTATCAAAAGTGTGAAGTTTGGGGCAGATTGGACATTCCATGCCTGAGTTACAGCAAATTCATATTTAATTGCAGTAATATCATTCTTTAGCACTTAGCTAAGTGTTTGCTAGTATGTTTTAGCATGTCTCTAGTATGTTGGTAGGATGTTTAGCACCTACTGGCATTTTTTTATATGTTATTAGGAGTCAAGAACAGTGTTAAACGTCAATTCCTGTTGCCAGCAGGTGGCGCTATGACTATAACTAAATATGAGCATGGACATGTGTTCAAGAGATAACTCTTATCAAACGTGTGAAGTTTGGGGTAGATTGTACATTGCCTTCTTGAGTAACAACAAAGTCCTGTTTCATTGAATTAGCATGCTTTAGCACTTAGCTAAGTATTGCTAGCATGTTTTAACATGTTTCTAGCATGTATAGAACTCAATGGCATTTTTAACATGTTGCTAGAACGGCATCAAAGTGTTAAACATGTCACTTCCTGTTGCCAGTAGGTGGCGCTATTACTATAACTGAATTTGAGCATAGACATGTGTTCAGGCCATGATTCTTATCAAATGTGTGAAGTTTGGGGCAGATTGGACATTCCATGCCTGAGTTACAGCAAATTCCTATTTAATTGCAGTAATAGCATGCTTTAGCACTTAGCTAAGTGTTTGCTAGCATGTTTCTAGTATGTTGCTAACCTGTTTAGCACTTGCTGGCTCTTTTTTATATGTTATTAGGAGACCACAAGAGTGTTAAACATGTCACTTCCTGTTGAAAGCAGGTGGCGCTATTACTATAACTGAATATTCTCATGTAGATGTGTTCAGGCCATGACTCTTATCAAACGTGTGAAGTTTGGGGCAGATTGGACATTCCATGCCTGTGTTACAGCAAATTCCTATTTAATTGCAGCAATAGCATGCTTTAGCACTTAGCTAAGTGTTTGCTAGCATGTTTTAGCATGTTTCTAGTATGTTGTTAGCATGTTTAGCACTTGCTGTCACTTTTTTTATATGTTTTTATATGTCCACAACAGTGTTTAACATGTCACTTCCTGTTGCCAGCAGGTGGCGCTATGACTGTAACTGAATATGAGCATGGTCATGTGTTTAGGACAGAACGTTTATTAAAAGTGTGAAGTTTGGGGCAGATTGGACATTGCCTTCTTGAGTAACAACAACATCCTGTTTCATTGAATTAGCATGCTTTAGCACTTAGCTAAGTATTGCTAGCATGTTTTAACATGTTTCTAGCATGTTTAGAAGTCAATGGCATTTTTAACATGTTGCTAGAATGGCATCAACGTGTTAAACATGACACTTCCTGTTACCAGTAGGTGGCGCTATTACTATAACTGAATATTCTCATGTAGATGTGTTCAGGACAGAACGCTTATCAAAAGTGTGAAGTTTGGGGCAGATTGGACATTCCATGCCTGAGTTACAGCAAATTCCTATTTAATTGCAATAATAGCATGCTTTAGCACTTAGCTAAGAGTTTGCTAGCATGTTTTAGCATGCTTCTAGTATGTTGTTAGCATGTTTAGCACTTGCTGGCACTTTTTTATATGTTATTAGGAGTCCATAACAGTGTTAAACATGTCACTTCCTGTTGCCAGCAGGTGGCGCTATGACTATAACTGAATATGAGCATGGTCATGTGTTCAGGACAGAACTCTTATCAAAAGTGTGAAGTTTGGGGCAGATTGGACATTCCATGCCTGAGTTACAGCAACTTCCTGTTTCATGGCGAAACATCGAAATTTGTCAGGCCGCCGAGGACCCGCACTTCGACGAAAACTCAAGATCTTCGCAATTTAACGTCGCAAAGGCCTGAAGATTACACTCACCAAATTTGAAGATGATCAGATTAAAACTGTAGGAGGAGTTCGTTAAAGTACGAGGCCTGAAAATGGCAAAAACTGCACAAAAATCTGAGAGGAAGTTCAAAATGGCTGACTTCCTGTTGTGTTTAGGGCTACGCTCCAAGAGACTTTTTTGTAGGTATTAGGTAATTACATGTATGAACCGAATTTCGTGCACGTACGTGGAACGATGCGGGAGGCGCACTCCGTTGAACTTTTATAGGTGGCGCTATCGAGCCATTTTGCCCCGTCCAATTCTGAAACCTATATCAGATGTAAATTTTCGCCAGTTCTGACGTGTGTGCAAAGTTTCGTGAGTTTTCGAGCATGTTTAGGCCCTCAAAAATGCAATTCAATGCGGAGAAGAATAATAATAATAATAATTAAAGCTGCAAGCAGCGATGAAAGGGCCCTCGCACCCGTGCCATCAACACTCGGTGGCTTTAGGAAGACAGAGCATGGTTGGGAAATGTACATTTAAGGAGGTATATATAGTAAGAGTATGTCAAAGTTAGTAACAAAATGTTTTGTATAATGGTGATAATAGCATGCTTCATGACTCAGCTAAGTGTTGCTAGCATGTTTAGTCTGTTTCTAGCATGCTTAGTACACAATAATTATGTGGTTAGTACTGTATTACTGTGTTAACCATGTCAGTTTCTGTTGCCAGTAGGTGGCGTTATGACTATTGCTGAATATGAGCATGGATGTGTGTTCAGGACAGAACTCTTATCAAACGTGTGAAGTTTGGTGCAAATTGGAAATTGCCTTCTTGAGTAACAAAAAAGTCATGTTTCATTGAATTAGCATTCTTTAGCACTTAGCTAAGCATTGTTAGCATGTTTTAACATGTTTCTAGCATGTTTAGAACTCAATGGCATTTTTAACATGTTGCTAGAACGGCATCAACGTGTTAAACATGTCACTTCCTGTTGCCAGTAGGTGGCGCTATTACTATAAATGAACATTCTCATGTAGATGTATTCAGGCCATGACTCTTATCAAAAGTGTGAAGTTTGGGGCAGATTGGACATTCCATGCCAGAGTTACAGCAAATTCCTATTTAATTGCAATAATAGCATGCTTTAGCACTTAGCTAAGAGTTTGCTAGCATGTTTTAGCATGTTTATAATATGTTGTTAGCATGTTTAACACTTGCTGGCACTTTTTTATATGTTATTAGGAGTCCATAACAGTGTTAAACATGTCACTTCCTGTTGCCAGCAGGTGGCGCTATGTCTGTAACTGAATATAAGCATGGTCATGTGTTCAGGACAGAACGCTTATCAAAAGTGTGAAGTTTGGGGCAGATTGGACATTCCATGCCTGAGTTACAGCAAATTCATATTTAATTGCAGTAATATCATTCTTTAGCACTTAGCTAAGTGTTTGCTAGTATGTTTTAGCATGTCTCTAGTATGTTGGTAGGATGTTTAGCACCTACTGGCATTTTTTTAATATGTTATTAGGAGACCACAACAGTGTTAAACATGTCACTTCCTGTTGACAGCAGGTGGCGCTATTACTATAACTGAATATTCTCATGTAGATGTGTTCAGGCCATGACTCTTATCAAACGTGTGAAGTTTGGGGCAGATTGGACATTCCATGCCTGTGTTACAGCAAATTCCTATTTAATTGCAGCAATAGCATGCTTTAGCACTTAGCTAAGTGTTTGCTAGCATGTTTTAGCATGTTTCTAGTATGTTGTTAGCATGTTTAGCACTTGCTGGCACTTTTTTTATATGTTTTTATATGTCCACAACAGTGTTTAACATGTCACTTCCTGTTGCCAGCAGGTGGCACTATGACTGTAACTGAATATGAGCATGGTCATGTGTTCAGGACAGAACGTTTATTAAAAGTGTGAAGTTTGGCGCATATTGGACATTGCCTTCTTGAGTAACAACAACATCCTGTTTCATTGAATTAGCATGCTTTACCACTTAGCTAAGTATTGCTAGCATGTTTTAACATTAGCTAGCATGTTTTAACATGTTTCTAGCATGTTTAGACCTCAATGGCATTTTTAACATGTTGCTAGAATGGCATCAACGTGTTAAACATGACACTTCCTGTTGCCAGTAGGTGGCGCTATTACTATAACTGAATATTCTCATGTAGATGTGTTCAGGACAGAACGTTTATCAAAAGTGTGAAGTTTGGGGCAGATTGGACATTCCATGCCTGAGTTACAGCAAATTCCTATTTAATTGCAATAATAGCATGCTTTAGCACTTAGCTAAGAGTTTGCTAGCATGTTTTAGCATGCTTCTAGTATGTTGTTAGCATGTTTAGCACTTGCTGGCACTTTTTTATATGTTATTAGGAGTCCATAACAGTGTTAAACATGTCACTTTCTGTTGCCAGCAGGTGGCGCTATGACTATAACTGAATATGAGCATGGCCATGTGTTCAGGACAGAACTCTTATCAAACGTGTGAAGTTTGGGGCAGATTGGACATTCCATGCCTGAGTTACAGCAACTTCCTGTTTCATGGCGAAACATCGAAATTTGTAAGGCCGCCGAGGACCCGCCCTTCGACGAAAACTCAAGATCTTCGCAATTTAACGTTGCAAAGGCCTTAAGATTACACTCACCAAATTTGAAGATGATCAGATTAAAACTGTAGGAGGAGTTCGTTAAAGTACGAGGCCTGAAAATGGCAAAAACTGCACAAAAATCTGAGAGGAAGTTCAAAATGGCTGACTTCCTGTTGTGTTTAGGGCTATGCTCCAAGAGACTTTTTTGTAGGTATTAGGTCATTACACGTATGTACCGAATTTCGTGCACGTACGTTGAACGTTGCGGGAGGCGCACTCCGTTGAACTTTTATAGGTGGCGCTATCGAGCCATTTTGCCCCGTCCAATTCTGAAACCTATATCAGATGTAAATTTTCGCCAGTTCTGACGTGTGTGCAAAGTTTCGTGAGTTTTCGCGCATGTTTAGGCCCTCAAAAATGCAATTCAATGCGGAGAAGAGTAATAATAATAATAATAATAATTAAAGCTGCAAGCAGCGATGAAAGGGCCCTCGCACCCGTGCCATCAACACTCGGTGGCTTTAGGAAGACAGAGCATGGTTGGGAAATGTACATTTAAGGAGGTATATATAGTAAGAGTATGTCAAAGTCAGTTACAAAATGTTTTGTATAATGGTGATAATAGCATGCTTCATGACTCAGCTAAGTGTTGCTAGCATGTTTAGTCTGTTTCTAGCATGCTTAGTACACAATAATTATGTGGTTAGTACTGCATTACTGTGTTAACCATGTCAGTTTCTGTTGCCAGTAGGTGGCGTTATGACTATAACTGAATATGACCATGGATGTGTGTTCAGGACAGAACTCTTATCAAACGTGTGAAGTTTGGTGCAAATTGGACATTGCCTTCTTGAGTAACAACAAAGTCATGTTTCATTGAATTAGCATTCTTTAGCACTTAGCTAAGCATTGTTAGCATGTTTTAACATGTTTCTAGCATGTTTAGAACTCAATGGCATTTTTAACATGTTGCTAGAACGGCATCAAAGTGTTAAACATGTCACTTCCTGTTGCCAGTAGGTGGCGCTATTACTATAACTGAATTTGAGCATAGACATGTGTTCAGGCCATGATTCTTATCAAATGTGTGAAGTTTGGGGCAGATTGGACATTCCATGCCTGAGTTACAGCAAATTCCTATTTAATTGCAATAATAGCATGCTTTAGCACTTAGCTAAGAGTTTGCTAGCATGTTTTAGCATGTTTGTAGTATGTTGTTAGCATGTTTAGCACTTGCTGGCACTTTTTTATATGTTATTAGGAGTCCATAACAGTGTTAAACATGTCACTTCCTGTTGCCAGCAGGTGGCGCTATGACTGTAACTGAATATAAGCATGGTCATGTGTTCAGGACAGAACGCTTATCAAAAGTGTGAAGTTTGGGGCAGATTGGACATTCCATGCCTGAGTTACAGCAAATTCATATTTAATTGCAGTAATATCATTCTTTAGCACTTAGCTAAGTGTTTGCTAGTATGTTTTAGCATGTCTCTAGTATGTTGGTAGGATGTTTAGCACCTACTGGCATTTTTTTATATGTTATTAGGAGTCAAGAACAGTGTTAAACGTCAATTCCTGTTGCCAGCAGGTGGCGCTATGACTATAACTAAATATGAGCATGGACATGTGTTCAAGAGATAACTCTTATCAAACGTGTGAAGTTTGGGGTAGATTGTACATTGCCTTCTTGAGTAACAACAAAGTCCTGTTTCATTGAATTAGCATGCTTTAGCACTTAGCTAAGTATTGCTAGCATGTTTTAACATGTTTCTAGCATGTATAGAACTCAATGGCATTTTTAACATGTTGCTAGAACGGCATCAAAGTGTTAAACATGTCACTTCCTGTTGCCAGTAGGTGGCGCTATTACTATAACTGAATTTGAGCATAGACATGTGTTCAGGCCATGATTCTTATCAAATGTGTGAAGTTTGGGGCAGATTGGACATTCCATGCCTGAGTTACAGCAAATTCCTATTTAATTGCAGTAATAGCATGCTTTAGCACTTAGCTAAGTGTTTGCTAGCATGTTTCTAGTATGTTGCTAACCTGTTTAGCACTTGCTGGCTCTTTTTTATATGTTATTAGGAGACCACAAGAGTGTTAAACATGTCACTTCCTGTTGAAAGCAGGTGGCGCTATTACTATAACTGAATATTCTCATGTAGATGTGTTCAGGCCATGACTCTTATCAAACGTGTGAAGTTTGGGGCAGATTGGACATTCCATGCCTGTGTTACAGCAAATTCCTATTTAATTGCAGCAATAGCATGCTTTAGCACTTAGCTAAGTGTTTGCTAGCATGTTTTAGCATGTTTCTAGTATGTTGTTAGCATGTTTAGCACTTGCTGTCACTTTTTTTATATGTTTTTATATGTCCACAACAGTGTTTAACATGTCACTTCCTGTTGCCAGCAGGTGGCGCTATGACTGTAACTGAATATGAGCATGGTCATGTGTTTAGGACAGAACGTTTATTAAAAGTGTGAAGTTTGGGGCAGATTGGACATTGCCTTCTTGAGTAACAACAACATCCTGTTTCATTGAATTAGCATGCTTTAGCACTTAGCTAAGTATTGCTAGCATGTTTTAACATGTTTCTAGCATGTTTAGAAGTCAATGGCATTTTTAACATGTTGCTAGAATGGCATCAACGTGTTAAACATGACACTTCCTGTTACCAGTAGGTGGCGCTATTACTATAACTGAATATTCTCATGTAGATGTGTTCAGGACAGAACGCTTATCAAAAGTGTGAAGTTTGGGGCAGATTGGACATTCCATGCCTGAGTTACAGCAAATTCCTATTTAATTGCAATAATAGCATGCTTTAGCACTTAGCTAAGAGTTTGCTAGCATGTTTTAGCATGCTTCTAGTATGTTGTTAGCATGTTTAGCACTTGCTGGCACTTTTTTATATGTTATTAGGAGTCCATAACAGTGTTAAACATGTCACTTCCTGTTGCCAGCAGGTGGCGCTATGACTATAACTGAATATGAGCATGGTCATGTGTTCAGGACAGAACTCTTATCAAAAGTGTGAAGTTTGGGGCAGATTGGACATTCCATGCCTGAGTTACAGCAACTTCCTGTTTCATGGCGAAACATCGAAATTTGTCAGGCCGCCGAGGACCCGCACTTCGACGAAAACTCAAGATCTTCGCAATTTAACGTCGCAAAGGCCTGAAGATTACACTCACCAAATTTGAAGATGATCAGATTAAAACTGTAGGAGGAGTTCGTTAAAGTACGAGGCCTGAAAATGGCAAAAACTGCACAAAAATCTGAGAGGAAGTTCAAAATGGCTGACTTCCTGTTGTGTTTAGGGCTACGCTCCAAGAGACTTTTTTGTAGGTATTAGGTAATTACATGTATGAACCGAATTTCGTGCACGTACGTGGAACGATGCGGGAGGCGCACTCCGTTGAACTTTTATAGGTGGCGCTATCGAGCCATTTTGCCCCGTCCAATTCTGAAACCTATATCAGATGTAAATTTTCGCCAGTTCTGACGTGTGTGCAAAGTTTCGTGAGTTTTCGAGCATGTTTAGGCCCTCAAAAATGCAATTCAATGCGGAGAAGAATAATAATAATAATAATTAAAGCTGCAAGCAGCGATGAAAGGGCCCTCGCACCCGTGCCATCAACACTCGGTGGCTTTAGGAAGACAGAGCATGGTTGGGAAATGTACATTTAAGGAGGTATATATAGTAAGAGTATGTCAAAGTCAGTAACAAAATGTTTTGTATAATGGTGATAATAGCATGCTTCATGACTCAGCTAAGTGTTGCTAGCATGTTCAGTCTGTTTCTAGCATGCTTAGTACACAATAATTATGTGGTTAGTACTGCATTACTGTGTTAACCATGTCAGTTTCTGTTGCCAGTAGGTGGCGTTATGACTATTGCTGAATATGAGCATGGATGTGTGTTCAGGACAGAACTCTTATCAAACGTGTGAAGTTTGGTGCAAATTGGAAATTGCCTTCTTGAGTAACAAAAAAGTCATGTTTCATTGAATTAGCATTCTTTAGCACTTAGCTAAGCATTGTTAGCATGTTTTAACATGTTTCTAGCATGTTTAGAACTCAATGGCATTTTTAACATGTTGCTAGAACGGCATCAACGTGTTAAACATGTCACTTCCTGTTGCCAGTAGGTGGCGCTATTACTATAAATGAACATTCTCATGTAGATGTATTCAGGCCATGACTCTTATCAAAAGTGTGAAGTTTGGGGCAGATTGGACATTCCATGCCAGAGTTACAGCAAATTCCTATTTAATTGCAATAATAGCATGCTTTAGCACTTAGCTAAGAGTTTGCTAGCATGTTTTAGCATGTTTATAATATGTTGTTAGCATGTTTAACACTTGCTGGCACTTTTTTATATGTTATTAGGAGTCCATAACAGTGTTAAACATGTCACTTCCTGTTGCCAGCAGGTGGCGCTATGTCTGTAACTGAATATAAGCATGGTCATGTGTTCAGGACAGAACGCTTATCAAAAGTGTGAAGTTTGGGGCAGATTGGACATTCCATGCCTGAGTTACAGCAAATTCATATTTAATTGCAGTAATATCATTCTTTAGCACTTAGCTAAGTGTTTGCTAGTATGTTTTAGCATGTCTCTAGTATGTTGGTAGGATGTTTAGCACCTACTGGCATTTTTTTAATATGTTATTAGGAGTCAAGAACAGTGTTAAACATCACTTCCTGTTGCCAGCAGGTGGCGCTATGACTATAACTAAATATGAGCATGGACATGTGTTCAAGAGATAACTCTTATCAAACGTGTGAAGTTTGGGGTAGATTGTACATTGCCTTCTTGAGTAACAACAAAGTCCTGTTTCATTGAATTAGCATGCTTTAGCACTTAGCTAAGTATTGCTAGCATGTTTTAATATGTTTCTAACATGTTTAGAACTCAATGGCATTTTTAACATGTTGCTAGAACGGCATCAACGTGTTAAACATGTCACTTCCTGTTGCCAGTAGGTGGCGCTATTACTATAACTGAATTTGAGCATAGACATGTGTTCAGGCCATGATTCTTATCAAACGTGTGAAGTTTGGGGCAGATTGGACATTCCATGCCTGGGTTACAGCAAATTCCTATTTAATTGCAGTGATAGCATGCTTTAGCACTTAGCTAAGTGTTTGCTAGCATGTTTCTAGTATGTTGCTAACCTGTTTAGCACTTGTTGGCTCTTTTTTATATGTTATTAGGAGACCACAACAGTGTTAAACATGTCACTTCCTGTTGACAGCAGGTGGCGCTATTACTATAACTGAATATTCTCATGTAGATGTGTTCAGGCCATGACTCTTATCAAACGTGTGAAGTTTGAGGCAGATTGGACATTCCATGCCTGTGTTACAGCAAATTCCTATTTAATTGCAGCAATAGCATGCTTTAGCACTTAGCTAAGTGTTTGCTAGCATGTTTTAGCATTTTTCTAGTATGTTGTTAGCATGTTTAGCACTTGCTGGCACTTTTTTATATGTTTTTATGTCCACAACAGTGTTTAACATGTCACTTCCTGTTGCCAGCAGGTGGCACTATGACTGTAACTGAATATGAGCATGGTCATGTGTTCAGGACAGAACGTTTATTAAAAGTGTGAAGTTTGGCGCAGATTGGACATTGCCTTCTTGAGTAACAACAACATCCTGTTTCATTGAATTAGCATGCTTTAGCACTTAGCTAAGTATTGCTAGCATGTTTTAACATGTTTCTAGCATGTTTAGAAGTCAATGGCATTTTTAACATGTTGCTAGAATGGCATCAACGTGTTAAACATGACACTTCCTGTTACCAGTAGGTGGCGCTATTACTATAACTGAATGTTCTCATGTAGATGTGTTCAGGACAGAACGCTTATCAAAAGTGTGAAGTTTGGGGCAGATTGGACATTCCATGCCTGAGTTACAGCAAATTCCTATTTAATTGCAATAATAGCATGCTTTAGCACTTAGCTAAGAGTTTGCTAGCATGTTTTAGCATGCTTCTAGTATGTTGTTAGCATGTTTAGCACTTGCTGGCACTTTTTTATATGTTATTAGGAGTCCATAACAGTGTTAAACATGTCACTTCCTGTTGCCAGCAGGTGGCGCTATGACTGTAACTGAATATGAGCATGGTCATGTGTTCAGGACAGAACGCTTATCAAAAGTGTGAAGTTTGGGGCAGATTGGACATTCCATGCCTGAGTTACAGCAAATTCATATTTAATTGCAGTAATATCATTCTTTAGCACTTAGCTAAGTGTTTGCTAGTATGTTTTAGCATGTCTCTAGTATGTTGGTAGGATGTTTAGCACCTACTGGCCTTTTTTTTATATGTTATTAGGAGTCAAGAACAGTGTTAAACGTCACTTCCTGTTGCCAGCAGGTGGCGCTATGACTATAACTAAATATGAGCATGGACATGTGTTCAAGAGATAACTCTTATCAAACGTGTGAAGTTTGGGGTAGATTGTACATTGCCTTCTTGAGTAACAACAAAGTCCTGTTTCATTGAATTAGCATGCTTTAGCACTTAGCTAAGTATTGCTAGCATGTTTTAACATGTTTCTAGCATGTTTAGAAGTCAATGGCATTTTTAACATGTTGCTAGAACGGCATCAACGTGTTAAACATGTCACTTCCTGTTGCCAGTAGGTGGTGCTATTACTATAACTGAATTTGAGCATAGACATGTGTTCAGGCCATGATTCTTATCAAACGTGTGAAGTTTGGGGCAGATTGGACATTCCATGCCTGGGTTACAGCAAATTCCTATTTAATTGCAGTGATAGCATGCTTTAGCACTTAGCTAAGTGTTTGCTAGCATGTTTCTAGTATGTTGCTAACCTGTTTAGCACTTGCTGGCTCTTTTTTATATGTTATTAGGAGACCACAACAGTGTTAAACATGTCACTTCCTGTTGACAGCAGGTGGCGCTATTACTATAACTGAATATTCTCATGTAGATGTGTTCAGGCCATGACTCTTATCAAACGTGTGAAGTTTGAGGCAGATTGGACATTCCATGCCTGTGTTACAGCAAATTCCTATTTAATTGCAGCAATAGCATGCTTTAGCACTTAGCTAAGTGTTTGCTAGCATGTTTTAGCATGTTTCTAGTATGTTGTTAGCATGTTTAACACTTGCTGGCACTTTTTTATATGTTATTAGGAGTCCATAACAGTGTTAAACGTCACTTCCTGTTGCCAGCAGGTGGCGCTATGACTATAACTAAATATGAGCATGGACATGTGTTCAAGAGATAACTCTTATCAAATGTGTGAAGTTTGGCGCAGATTGGACATTGCCTTCTTGAGTAACAACAACATCCTGTTTCATTGAATTAGCATGCTTTAGCACTTAGCTAAGTATTGCTAGCATGTTTTAACATGTTTCTAGCATGTTTAGAAGTCAATGGCATTTTTAACATGTTGCTAGAATGGCATCAACGTTTTAAACATGACACTTCCTGTTACCAGTAGGTGGCGCTATTACTATACCTGAATTTTCTCATGTAGATGTGTTCAGGACAGAACGCTTATCAAAAGTGTGAAGTTTGGGGCAGATTGGACATTCCATGCCTGAGTTACAGCAAATTCCTATTTAATTGCAATAATAGCATGCTTTAGCACTTAGCTAAGAGTTTGCTAGCATGTTTTAGCATGCTTCTATTATGTTGTTAGCATGTTTAGCACTTGCTGGCACTTTTTTATATGTTATTAGGAGTCCATAACAGTGTTAAACATGTCACTTCCTGTTGCCAGCAGGTGGCGCTATGACTGTAACTGAATATGAGCATGGTCATGTGTTCAGGACAGAACGCTTATCAAAAGTGTGAAGTTTGGGGCAGATTGGACATTCCATGCCTGAGTTACAGCAACTTCCTGTTTCATGGCGAAACATCGAAATTTGTCAGGCCGCCGAGGACCCGCCCTTTGACGAAAACTCAAGATCTTCGCAATTTAACGTCGCAAAGGCCTTAAGATTACACTCACCAAATTTGAAGATGATCAGATTAAAACTGTAGGAGGAGTTCGTTAAAGTACGAGGCCTGAAAATGGCAAAAACTGCACAAAAATCTGAGAGGAAGTTCAAAATGGCTGACTTCCTGTTGTGTTTAGGGCTATGCTCCAAGAGACTTTTTTGTAGGTATTAGGTCATTACATGTATGTACCGAATTTCGTGCACGTACGTGGAACGTTGCGGGAGGCGCACTCCGTTGAACTTTTATAGGTGGCGCTATCGAGCCATTTTGCCCCGTCCAATTCTGAAACCTATATCAGATGTAAATTTTCGCCAGTTCTGACGCGTGTGCAAAGTTTCGTGAGTTTTCGAGCATGTTTAGGCCCTCAAAAATGCAATTAAATGCGGAGAAGAATAATAATAATAATAATAATTAAAGCTGCAAGCAGCGATGAAAGGGCCCTCGCACCCGTGCCATCAACACTCGGTGGCTTTAGGAAGGCAGAGCATGGTTGGGAAATGTACATTTAAGGAGGTATATATAGTAAGAGTATGTCAAAGTCAGTTACAAAATGTTTTGTATAATGGTGATAATAGCATGCTTCATGACTCAGCTAAGTGTTGCTAGCATGTTCAGTCTGTTTCTAGCATGCTTAGTACACAATAATTATGTGGTTAGTACTGCATTACTGTGTTAACCATGTCAGTTTCTGTTGCCAGTAGGTGGCGTTATGACTATAACTGAATATGAGCATGGATGTGTGTTCAGGACAGAACTCTTATCAAACATGTGAAGTTTGGTGCAAATTGGACATTGCCTTCTTGAGTAACAACAAAGTCATGTTTCATTGAATTAGCATTCTTTAGAACTTAGCTAAGCATTGTTAGCATGTTTTAACATGTTGCTAGAACGGCATCAACGTGTTAAACATGTCACTTCCTGTTGCCAGTTGGTGGCGCTATTACTATAACTGAACATTCTCATGTAGATGTGTTCAGGCCATGACTCTTATCAAAAGTGTGAAGTTTGGGGCAGATTGGACATTCCATGCCTGAGTTACAGCAAATTCCTATTTAATTGCAATAATAGCATGCTTTAGCACTTGGCTAAGAGTTTGCTAGCATGTTTTAGCATGTTTCTAGTATGTTGTTAGCATGTTTAACACTTGCTGGCACTTTTTTATATGTTATTAGGAGTCCACAACAGTGTTAAACATGTCACTTCCTGTTGCCAGCAGGTGGCGCTATGACTGTAACTGAATATAAGCATGGTCATGTGTTCAGGACAGAACGCTTATCAAAAGTGTGAAGTTTGGGGCAGATTGGACATTCCATGCCTGAGTTACAGCAAATTCATATTTAATTGCAGTAATATCATTCTTTAGCACTTAGCTAAGTGTTTGCTATTATGTTTTAGCATGTCTCTAGTATGTTGGTAGGATGTTTAGCACCTACTGGCATTTTTTTATATGTTATTAGGAGTCAAGAACAGTGTTAAACGTCACTTCCTGTTGCCAGCAGGTGGCGCTATGACTATAACTAAATATGAGCATGGACATGTGTTCAAGAGATAACTCTTATCAAACGTGTGACGTTTGGGGTAGATTGTACATTGCCTTCTTGAGTAACAACAAAGTCCTGTTTCATTGAATTAGCATGCTTTAGCACTTAGCTAAGTATTGCTAGCATGTTTTAATATGTTTCTAGCATGTTTAGAACTCAATGGCATTTTTAACATGTTGCTAGAACGGCATCAACGTGTTAAACATGTCACTTCCTGTTGCCAGTAGGTGGCGCTATTACTATAACTGAATTTGAGCATAGGCATGCGTTCAGGCCATGATTCTTATCAAACATGTGAAGTTTGGGGCAGATTGGACGTTCCATGCCTGAGTTACAGCAAATTCCTATTTAATTGCAGTAATAGCATGCTTTATCACTTAGCTAAGTGTTTGCTAGCATGTTTCTAGTATGTTGCTAACCTGTTTAGCACTTGCTGGCTCTTTTATATATGTTATTAGGAGACCACAACAGTGTTAAACATGTCACTTCCTGTTGACAGCAGGTGGCGCTATTACTATAACTGAATATTCTCATGTAGATGTGTTCAGGCCATGACTCTTATCAAACGTGTGAAGTTTGGGGCAGATTGGACATTCCATGCCTGTGTTACAGCAAATTCCTATTTAATTGCAGCAATAGCATGCTTTAGCACTTAGCTAAGTGTTTGCTAGCATGTTTTAGCATGTTTCTAGTATGTTGTTAGCATGTTTAGCACTTGCTGGCACTTTTTTATATGTTTTTATATGTCCACAACAGTGTTTAACATGTCACTTCCTGTTGCCAGCAGGTGGCACTATGACTGTAACTGAATATGAGCATGGTCATGTGTTCAGGACAGAACGTTTATTAAAAGTGTGAAGTTTGGCGCATATTGGACATTGCCTTCTTGAGTAACAACAACATCCTGTTTCATTGAATTAGCATGCTTTAGCACTTAGCTAAGTATTGCTAGCATGTTTTAACATGTTTCTAGCATGTTTAGACCTCAATGGCATTTTTAACATGTTGCTAGAATGGCATCAACGTGTTAAACATGACACTTCCTGTTGCCAGTAGGTGGCGCTATTACTATAACTGAATATTATCATGTAGATGTGTTCAGGACAGAACGCTTATCAAAAGTGTGAAGTTTGGGGCAGATTGGACATTCCATGCCTGAGTTACAGCAAATTCCTATTTAATTGCAATAATAGCATGCTTTAGCACTTAGCTAAGAGTTTGCTAGCATGTTTTAGCATGCTTCTAGTATGTTGTTAGCATGTTTCGCACTTGCTGGCACTTTTTTATATGTTATTAGGAGTCCATAACAGTGTTAAACATGTCACTTCCTGTTGCCAGCAGGTGGCGCTATGACTATAACTGAATATGAGCATGGCCATGTGTTCAGGACAGAACTCTTATCAAACGTGTGAAGTTTGGGGGAGATTGGACATTCCATGCCTGAGTTACAGCAACTTCCTGTTTCATGGCGAAACATCGAAATTTGTAAGGCCGCCGAGGACCCGCCCTTCGACGAAAACTCAAGATCTTCGCAATTTAACGTCGCAAAGGCCTTAAGATTACACTCACCAAATTTGAAGATGATCAGATTAAAACTGTAGGAGGAGTTCGTTAAAGTACGAGGCCTGAAAATGGCAAAAACTGCACAAAAAT
The DNA here is from genome assembly GCF_949319135.1 of Squalius cephalus. NCBI lineage: Eukaryota > Metazoa > Chordata > Actinopteri > Cypriniformes > Leuciscidae > Squalius > Squalius cephalus. The sequence continues at coordinate 32,855,702 of NC_137127.1, read as the reverse complement.
CTGAGAGGAAGTTCAAAATGGCTGACTTCCTGTTGTGTTTAGGGCTATGCTCCAAGAGACTTTTTTGTAGGTATTAGGTCATTACACGTATGTACCGAATTTCGTGCACGTACGTGGAACGTTGCAGGAGGCGCACTCCGTTGAACTTTTATAGGTGGCGCTATCGAGCCATTTTGCCCCGTCCAATTCTGAAACCTATATCAGATGTAAATTTTCGCCAGTTCTGACGCGTGTGCAAAGTTTCGTGAGTTTTCGCGCATGTTTAGGCCCTCAAAAATGCAATTCAATGCGGAGAAGAATAATAATAATAATAATAAACAGAGCAATTCCAAGAGGGTCCTCACACCATCGGTGCTCGGGCCCTAATTAAAGCTGCAAGCAGCGATGAAAGGGCCCTCGCACCCGTGCCATCAACACTTGGTGGCTTTAGGAAGACAGAGCATGGTTGGGAAATGTACATTTAAGGAGGTATATATAGTAAGAGTATGTCAAAGTCAGTTACAAAATGTTTTGTATAATGGTGATAATAGCATGCTTCATGACTCAGCTAAGTGTTGCTAGCATGTTTAGTATGTTTCTAGCATGCTCAGTACACAATAATTATGTGGTTAGTACTGCATTACTGTGTTAACCATGTCAGTTTCTGTTGCCAGTAGGTGGCGTTATGACTATAACTGAATATGAGCATGGATGTGTGTTCAGGACAGAACTCTTATCAAACGTGTCAAGTTTGGTGCAAATTGGACATTGCCTTCTTGAGTAACAACAAAGTCATGTTTCATTGAATTAGCATTCTTTAGCACTTAGCTAAGCATTGTTAGCATGTTTTAACATGTTTCTAGCATGTTTAGAACTCAATGGCATTTTTAACATGTTGCTAGAACGGCATCAACGTGTTAAACATGTCACTTCCTGTTGCCAGTAGGTGGCGCTATTACTATAACTGAACATTCTCATGTAGATGTGTTCAGGCCATGACTCTTATCAAAAGTGTGAAGTTTGGGGCAGATTGGACATTCCATGCCTGAGTTACAGCAAATTCCTATTTAATTGCAATAATAGCATGCTTTAGCACTTAGCTAAGAGTCTGCTAGCATGTTTTAGCATGTTTCTAGTATGTTGTTAACATGTTTAACACTTGCTGGCACTTTTTTATATGTTATTAGGAGTCCATAACAGTGTTAAACATGTCACTTCCTGTTGCCAGCAGGTGGCGCTATGAATGTAACTGAATATAAGCATGGTCATGTGTTCAGGACAGAACGCTTATCAAAAGTGTGAAGTTTGGGGCAGATTGGACATTCCATGCCTGAGTTACAGCAAATTCATATTTAATTGCAGTAATATCATTCTTTAGCACTTAGCTAAGTGTTTGCTAGTATGTTTTAGCATGTCTCTAGTATGTTGGTAGGATGTTTAGCACCTACTGGCATTTTTTTATATGTTATTAGGAGTCAAGAACAGTGTAAACGTCACTTCCTGTTGCCAGCAGGTGGCGCTATGACTATAACTAAATATGAGCATGGACATGTGTTCAAGAGATAACTCTTATCTAACGTGTGAAGTTTGGGGTAGATTGTACATTGCCTTCTTGAGTAACAACAAAGTCCTGTTTCATTGAATTAGCATGCTTTAGCACTTAGCTTAGTATTGCTAGTATGTTTTAATATGTTTCTAGCATGTTTAGAACTCAATGGCATTTTTAACATGTTGCTAGAACGGCATCAACGTGTTAAACATGTCACTTCCTGTTGCCAGTAGGTGGCGCTATTACTATAACTGAATTTGAGCATAGACATGTGTTCAGGCCATGATTCTTAACAAACGTGTGAAGTTTGGGGCAGATTGGACATTCCATGCCTGAGTTACAGCAAATTCCTATTTAATTGCAGTAATAGCATGCTTTAGCACTTAGCTAAGTGTTTGCTAGCATGTTTCTAGTATGTTGCTAACCTGTTTAGCACTTGCTGGCTCTTTTTTATATGTTATTAGGAGACCACAACAGTGTTAAACATGTCACTTCCTGTTGACAGCAGGTGGCGCTATTACTATAACTGAATATTCTCATGTAGATGTGTTCAGGCCATGACTCTTATCAAACGTGTGAAGTTTGGGGCAGATTGGACATTCCATGCCTGAGTTACAGCAAATTCCTATTTATTTGCAATAATAGCATGCTTTAGCACTTAGCTAAGAGTTTGCTAGCATGTTTTAGCATGCTTCTAGTATGTTGTTAGCATGTTTAGCACTTGCTGGCACTTTTTTATATGTTATTAGGAGTCCATAACAGTGTTAAACATGTCACTTCCTGTTGCCAGCAGGTGGCGCTATGACTATAACTGAATATGAGCATGGCCATGTGTTCAGGACAGAACGCTTATCAAAAGTGTGAAGTTTGGGGCAGATTGGACATTCCATGCCTGAGTTACAGCAACTTCCTGTTTCATGGCGAAACATCGAAATTTGTCAGGCCGCCGAGGACCCGCCCTTCGACGAAAACTCAAGATCTTCGCAATTTAACGTCGCAAAGGCCTTAAGATTACACTCACCAAATTTGAAGATGATCAGATTAAAACTCTAGGAGGAGTTCGTTAAAGTACGAGGCCTGAAAATGGCAAAAACTGCACAAAAATCAGAGAGGAAGTTCAAAATGGCTGACTTCCTGTTGTGTTTAGGGCTATGCTCCAAGAGACTTTTTTGTAGGTATTAGGTCATTACATGTATGTACCGAATTTCGTGCACGTACGTGGAACGTTGCAGGAGGCGCACTCCGTTGAACTTTTATAGGTGGCGCTATCGAGCCATTTTGCCCCGTCCAATTTTGAAACCTATATCAGATGTAAATTTTCGCCAGTTCTGACGCGTGTGCAAAGTTTTGTGAGTTTTCGAGCATGTTTAGGCCCTCAAAAATGCAATTAAATGCGGAGAAGAATAATAATAATAATAATAAACAGAGCAATTCCAAGAGGGTCCTCACACCATCGGTGCTCGGGCCCTAATTAAAGCTGCAAGCAGCGATGAAAGGGCCCTCGCACCCGTGCCATCAACACTCGGTGGCTTTAGGAAGACAGAGCATGGTTGGGAAATGTACATTTAAGGAGGTATATATAGTAAGAGTATGTCAAAGTCAGTTACAAAATGTTTTGTATAATGGTGATAATAGCATGCTTCATGACTCAGCTAAGTGTTGCTAGCATGTTTAGTCTGTTTCTAGCATGCTTAGTACACAATAATTATGTGGTTAGTACTGCATTACGGTGTTAACCATGTCAGTTTCTGTTGCCAGTAGGTGGCGTTATGGCTATAACTGAATATGAGCATGGATGTGTGTTCAGGACAGAACTCTTATCAAACGTGTGAAGTTTGGTGCAAATTGGACATTGCCTTCTTGAGTAACAACAAAGTCATGTTTCATTGAATTAACATTCTTTAGCACTTAGCTAAGCATTGTTAGCATGTTTTAACATGTTTCTAGCATGTTTAGAACTCAATGGCATTTTTAACATGTTGCTAGAACGGCATAAAAGTGTTAAACATGTCACTTCCTGTTGCCAGTAGGTGGCGCTATTACTATAACTGAATTTGAGCATAGACATGTGTTCAGGCCATGATTCTTATCAAATGTGTGAAGTTTGGGGCAGATTGGACATTCCATGCCTGAATTACAGCAAATTCCTATTTAATTGCAATAATAGCATGCTTTAGCACTTAGCTAAGAGTTTGCTAGCATGTTTTAGCATGTTTCTAGTATGTTGTTAGCATGTTTAGCACTTGCTGGCACTTTTTTATATGTTATTAGGAGTCCATAACAGTGTTAAACATGTCACTTCCTGCTGCCAGCAGGTGGCGCTATGACTGTAAGCATGATCATGTGTTCAGGACAGAACGCTTATCAAAAGTGAGAAGTTTGGGGCAGATTGGACATTCCTTGCCTGAGTTACAGCAAATTCATATTTAATTGCAGTAATATCATTCTTTAGCACTTAGCTAAGTGTTTGCTAGTATGTTTTAGCATGTCTCTAGTATGTTGGTAGGATGTTTAGCACCTACTGGCCTTTTTTTTATATGTTATTAGGAGTCAAGAACAGTGTTAAACGTCACTTCCTGTTGCCAGCAGGTGGCGCTATGACTATAACTAAATATGAGCATGGACATGTGTTCAAGAGATAACTCTTATCAAACGTGTGAAGTTTGGGGTAGATTGTACATTGCCTTCTTGAGTAACAACAAAGTCCTGTTTCATTGAATTAGCATGCTTTAGCACTTAGCTAAGTATTGCTAGCATGTTTTAACATGTTTCTAGCATGTTTAGAAGTCAATGGCATTTTTAACATGTTGCTAGAACGGCATCAACGTGTTAAACATGTCACTTCCTGTTGCCAGTAGGTGGTGCTATTACTATAACTGAATTTGAGCATAGACATGTGTTCAGGCCATGATTCTTATCAAACGTGTGAAGTTTGGGGCAGATTGGACATTCCATGCCTGGGTTACAGCAAATTCCTATTTAATTGCAGTGATAGCATGCTTTAGCACTTAGCTAAGTGTTTGCTAGCATGTTTCTAGTATGTTGCTAACCTGTTTAGCACTTGCTGGCTCTTTTTTATATGTTATTAGGAGACCACAACAGTGTTAAACATGTCACTTCCTGTTGACAGCAGGTGGCGCTATTACTATAACTGAATATTCTCATGTAGATGTGTTCAGGCCATGACTCTTATCAAACGTGTGAAGTTTGAGGCAGATTGGACATTCCATGCCTGTGTTACAGCAAATTCCTATTTAATTGCAGCAATAGCATGCTTTAGCACTTAGCTAAGTGTTTGCTAGCATGTTTTAGCATGTTTCTAGTATGTTGTTAGCATGTTTAACACTTGCTGGCACTTTTTTATATGTTATTAGGAGTCCATAACAGTGTTAAACGTCACTTCCTGTTGCCAGCAGGTGGCGCTATGACTATAACTAAATATGAGCATGGACATGTGTTCAAGAGATAACTCTTATCAAATGTGTGAAGTTTGGCGCAGATTGGACATTGCCTTCTTGAGTAACAACAACATCCTGTTTCATTGAATTAGCATGCTTTAGCACTTAGCTAAGTATTGCTAGCATGTTTTAACATGTTTCTAGCATGTTTAGAAGTCAATGGCATTTTTAACATGTTGCTAGAATGGCATCAACGTGTTAAACATGACACTTCCTGTTACCAGTAGGTGGCGCTATTACTATACCTGAATTTTCTCATGTAGATGTGTTCAGGACAGAACGCTTATCAAAAGTGTGAAGTTTGGGGCAGATTGGACATTCCATGCCTGAGTTACAGCAAATTCCTATTTAATTGCAATAATAGCATGCTTTAGCACTTAGCTAAGAGTTTGCTAGCATGTTTTAGCATGCTTCTATTATGTTGTTAGCATGTTTAGCACTTGCTGGCACTTTTTTATATGTTATTAGGAGTCCATAACAGTGTTAAACATGTCACTTCCTGTTGCCAGCAGGTGGCGCTATGACTGTAACTGAATATGAGCATGGTCATGTGTTCAGGACAGAACGCTTATCAAAAGTGTGAAGTTTGGGGCAGATTGGACATTCCATGCCTGAGTTACAGCAACTTCCTGTTTCATGGCGAAACATCGAAATTTGTCAGGCCGCCGAGGACCCGCCCTTTGACGAAAACTCAAGATCTTCGCAATTTAACGTCGCAAAGGCCTTAAGATTACACTCACCAAATTTGAAGATGATCAGATTAAAACTGTAGGAGGAGTTCGTTAAAGTACGAGGCCTGAAAATGGCAAAAACTGCACAAAAATCTGAGAGGAAGTTCAAAATGGCTGACTTCCTGTTGTGTTTAGGGCTATGCTCCAAGAGACTTTTTTGTAGGTATTAGGTCATTACATGTATGTACCGAATTTCGTGCACGTACGTGGAACGTTGCGGGAGGCGCACTCCGTTGAACTTTTATAGGTGGCGCTATCGAGCCGTTTTGCCCCGTCCAATTCTGAAACCTATATCAGATGTAAATTTTCGCCAGTTCTGACGCGTGTGCAAAGTTTCGTGAGTTTTCGCGCATGTTTAGGCCCTCAAAAATGCAATTCAATGCGGAGAAGAAGAAGAAGAAGAAGAAGAAGAATTAAAGCTGCAAGCAGCGATGAAAGGGCCCTCGCACCCGTGCCATCAACACTCGGTGGCTTTAGGAAGACAGAGCATGGTTGGGAAATGTACATTTAAGGAGGTATATATAGTAAGAGTATGTCAAAGTCAGTTACAAAATGTTTTGTATAATGGTGATAATAGCATGCTTCATGACTCAGCTAAGTGTTGCTAGCATGTTTAGTCTGTTTCTAGCATGCTTAGTACACAATAATTATGTGGTTAGTACTGCATTACGGTGTTAACCATGTCAGTTTCTGTTGCCAGTAGGTGGCGTTATGGCTATAACTGAATATGAGCATGGATGTGTGTTCAGGACAGAACTCTTATCAAACGTGTGAAGTTTGGTGCAAATTGGACATTGCCTTCTTGAGTAACAACAAAGTCATGTTTCATTGAATTAACATTCTTTAGCACTTAGCTAAGCATTGTTAGCATGTTTTAACATGTTTCTAGCATGTTTAGAACTCAATGGCATTTTTAACATGTTGCTAGAACGGCATAAAAGTGTTAAACATGTCACTTCCTGTTGCCAGTAGGTGGCGCTATTACTATAACTGAATTTGAGCATAGACATGTGTTCAGGCCATGATTCTTATCAAATGTGTGAAGTTTGGGGCAGATTGGACATTCCATGCCTGAATTACAGCAAATTCCTATTTAATTGCAATAATAGCATGCTTTAGCACTTAGCTAAGAGTTTGCTAGCATGTTTTAGCATGTTTCTAGTATGTTGTTAGCATGTTTAGCACTTGCTGGCACTTTTTTATATGTTATTAGGAGTCCATAACAGTGTTAAACATGTCACTTCCTGCTGCCAGCAGGTGGCGCTATGACTGTAAGCATGATCATGTGTTCAGGACAGAACGCTTATCAAAAGTGTGAAGTTTGGGGCAGATTGGACATTCCTTGCCTGAGTTACAGCAAATTCATATTTAATTGCAGTAATATCATTCTTTAGCACTTAGCTAAGTGTTTGCTAGTATGTTTTAGCAAGTCTCTAGTATGTTGGTAGGATGTTTAGCACCTACTTGCATTTTTTTATATGTTATTAGGAGTCAAGAACAGTGTTAAACGTCACTTCCTGTTGCCAGCAGGTGGCGCTATGACTATAACTAAATATGAGCATGGACATGTGTTCAAGAGATAACTCTTATCAAACGTGTGAAGTTTGGGGTAGATTGTACATTGCCTTCTTGAGTAACAACAAAGTCCTGTTTCATTGAATTAGCATGGTTTAGCACTTAGCTAAGTACTGCTAGCATGTTTTAACATGTTTCTAGCATGTATAGAACTCAATGGCATTTTTAACATGTTGCTAGAACGGCATCAAAGTGTTAAACATGTCACTTCCTGTTGCCAGTATGTGGTGCTATTACTATAACTGAATTTGAGCATAGACATGTGTTCAGGCCATGATTCTTATCAAATGTGTGAAGTTTGGGGCAGATTGGACATTACATGCCTGAGTTACAGCAAATTCCTATTTAATTGCAGTAATAGCATGCTTTAGCACTTAGCTAAGTGTTTGCTAGCATGTTTCTAGTATGTTGCTAACCTGTTTAGCACTTGTTGGCTCTTTTTTATATGTTATTAGGAGACCACAAGAGTGTTAAACATGTCACTTCCTGTTACCAGTAGGTGGCGCTATTACTATAACTGAATTTTCTCATGTAGATGTGTTCAGGACAGAACGCTTATCAAAAGTGTGAAGTTTGGGGCAGATTGGACATTCCATGCCTGAGTTACAGCAAATTCCTATTTAATTGCAATAATAGCATGCTTTAGCACTTAGCTAAGAGTTTGCTAGCATGTTTTAGCATGCTTCTATTATGTTGTTAGCATGTTTAGCACTTGCTGGCACTTTTTTATATGTTATTAGGAGTCCATATCAGTGTTAAACATGTCACTTCCTGTTGCCAGCAGGTGGCGCTATGACTGTAACTGAATATGAGCATGGTCATGTGTTCAGGACAGAACGCTTATCAAAAGTGTGAAGTTTGGGGCAGATTGGACATTCCATGCCTGAGTTACAGCAACTTCCTGTTTCATGGCGAAACATCGAAATTTGTCAGGCCGCCGAGGACCCGCCCTTTGACGAAAACTCAAGATCTTCGCAATTTAACGTCGCAAAGGCCTTAAGATTACACTCACCAAATTTGAAGATGATCAGATTAAAACTGTAGGAGGAGTTCGTTAAAGTACGAGGCCTGAAAATGGCAAAAACTGCACAAAAATCTGAGAGGAAGTTCAAAATGGCTGACTTCCTGTTGTGTTTAGGGCTATGCTCCAAGAGACTTTTTTGTAGGTATTAGGTCATTACATGTATGTACCGAATTTCGTGCACGTACGTGGAACGTTGCGGGAGGCGCACTCCGTTGAACTTTTATAGGTGGCGCTATCGAGCCATTTTGCCCCGTCCAATTCTGAAACCTATATCAGATGTAAATTTTCGCCAGTTCTGACGCGTGTGCAAAGTTTCGTGAGTTTTCGAGCATGTTTAGGCCCTCAAAAATGCAATTAAATGCGGAGAAGAAGAAGAAGAAGAATAATAATAATAATAATAAACAGAGCAATTCCAAGAGGGTCCTCACACCATCGGTGCTCGGGCCCTAATAATAATAAACAGAGCAATTCCAAGAGGGTCCTCACACCATCGGTGCTCGGGCCCTAATTAAAGCTGCAAGCAGCGATGAAAGGGCCCTCGCACCCGTGCCATCAACACTCGGTGGCTTTAGGAAGACAGAGCATGGTTGGGAAATGTACATTTAAGGAGGTATATATAGTAAGAGTATGTCAAAGTCAGTTACAAAATGTTTTGTATAATGGTGATAATAGCATGCTTCATGACTCAGCTAAGTGTTGCTAGCATGTTTAGTCTGTTTCTAGCATGCTTAGTACACAATAATTATGTGGTTAGTACTGCATTACTGTGTTAACCATGTCAGTTTCTGTTGCCAGTAGGTGGCGTTATGACTATAACTGAATATGACCATGGATGTGTGTTCAGGACAGAACTCTTATCAAACGTGTGAAGTTTGGTGCAAATTGGACATTGCCTTCTTGAGTAACAACAAAGTCATGTTTCATTGAATTAGCATTCTTTAGCACTTAGCTAAGCATTGTTAGCATGTTTTAACATGTTTCTAGCATGTTTAGAACTCAATAGCATTTTTAACATGTTGCTAGAACGGCATCAAAGTGTTAAACATGTCACTTCCTGTTGCCAGTAGGTGGCGCTATTACTATAACTGAATTTGAGCATATACATGTGTTCAGGCCATGATTCTTATCAAATGTGTGAAGTTTGGGGCAGATTGGACATTCCATGCCTGAGTTACAGCAAATTCCTATTTAATTGCAATAATAGCATGCTTTAGCACTTAGCTAAGAGTTTGCTAGCATGTTTTAGCATGTTTGTAGTATGTTGTTAGCATGTTTAGCACTTGCTGGCACTTTTTTATATGTTATTAGGAGTCCATAACAGTGTTAAACATGTCACTTCCTGTTGCCAGCAGGTGGCGCTATGACTGTAACTGAATATAAGCATGGTCATGTGTTCAGGACAGAACGCTTATCAAAAGTGTGAAGTTTGGGGCAGATTGGACATTCCATGCCTGAGTTACAGCAAATTCATATTTAATTGCAGTAATATCATTCTTTAGCACTTAGCTAAGTGTTTGCTAGTATGTTTTAGCATGTCTCTAGTATGTTGGTAGGATGTTTAGCACCTACTGGCATTTTTTTTATATGTTATTAGGAGTCAAGAACAGTGTTAAACGTCAATTCCTGTTGCCAGCAGGTGGCGCTATGACTATAACTAAATATGAGCATGGACATGTGTTCAAGAGATAACTCTTATCAAACGTGTGAAGTTTGGGGTAGATTGTACATTGCCTTCTTGAGTAACAACAAAGTCCTGTTTCATTGAATTAGCATGCTTTAGCACTTAGCTAAGTATTGCTAGCATGTTTTAACATGTTTCTAGCATGTATAGAACTCAATGGCATTTTTAACATGTTGCTAGAACGGCATCAAAGTGTTAAACATGTCACTTCCTGTTGCCAGTAGGTGGCGCTATTACTATAACTGAATTTGAGCATAGACATGTGTTCAGGCCATGATTCTTATCAAATGTGTGAAGTTTGGGGCAGATTGGACATTCCATGCCTGAGTTACAGCAAATTCCTATTTAATTGCAGTAATAGCATGCTTTAGCACTTAGCTAAGTGTTTGCTAGCATGTTTCTAGTATGTTGCTAACCTGTTTAGCACTTGCTGGCTCTTTTTTATATGTTATTAGGAGACCACAAGAGTGTTAAACATGTCACTTCCTGTTGAAAGCAGGTGGCGCTATTACTATAACTGAATATTCTCATGTAGATGTGTTCAGGCCATGACTCTTATCAAACGTGTGAAGTTTGGGGCAGATTGGACATTCCATGCCTGTGTTACAGCAAATTCCTATTTAATTGCAGCAATAGCATGCTTTAGCACTTAGCTAAGTGTTTGCTAGCATGTTTTAGCATGTTTCTAGTATGTTGTTAGCATGTTTAGCACTTGCTGTCACTTTTTTTATATGTTTTTATATGTCCACAACAGTGTTTAACATGTCACTTCCTGTTGCCAGCAGGTGGCGCTATGACTGTAACTGAATATGAGCATGGTCATGTGTTTAGGACAGAACGTTTATTAAAAGTGTGAAGTTTGGGGCAGATTGGACATTGCCTTCTTGAGTAACAACAACATCCTGTTTCATTGAATTAGCATGCTTTAGCACTTAGCTAAGTATTGCTAGCATGTTTTAACATGTTTCTAGCATGTTTAGAAGTCAATGGCATTTTTAACATGTTGCTAGAATGGCATCAACGTGTTAAACATGACACTTCCTGTTACCAGTAGGTGGCGCTATTACTATAACTGAATATTCTCATGTAGATGTGTTCAGGACAGAACGCTTATCAAAAGTGTGAAGTTTGGGGCAGATTGGACATTCCATGCCTGAGTTACAGCAAATTCCTATTTAATTGCAATAATAGCATGCTTTAGCACTTAGCTAAGAGTTTGCTAGCATGTTTTAGCATGCTTCTAGTATGTTGTTAGCATGTTTAGCACTTGCTGGCACTTTTTTATATGTTATTAGGAGTCCATAACAGTGTTAAACATGTCACTTCCTGTTGCCAGCAGGTGGCGCTATGACTATAACTGAATATGAGCATGGTCATGTGTTCAGGACATAACTCTTATCAAAAGTGTGAAGTTTGGGGCAGATTGGACATTCCATGCCTGAGTTACAGCAACTTCCTGTTTCATGGCGAAACATCGAAATTTGTCAGGCCGCCGAGGACCCGCACTTCGACGAAAACTCAAGATCTTCGCAATTTAACGTCGCAAAGGCCTGAAGATTACACTCACCAAATTTGAAGATGATCAGATTAAAACTGTAGGAGGAGTTCGTTAAAGTATGAGGCCTGAAAATGGCAAAAACTGCACAAAAATCTGAGAGGAAGTTCAAAATGGCTGACTTCCTGTTGTGTTTAGGGCTACGCTCCAAGAGACTTTTTTGTAGGTATTAGGTAATTACATGTATGTACCGAATTTCGTGCACGTACGTGGAACGATGCGGGAGGCGCACTCCGTTGAACTTTTATAGGTGGCGCTATCGAGCCATTTTGCCCCGTCCAATTCTGAAACCTATATCAGATGTAAATTTTCGCCAGTTCTGACGTGTGTGCAAAGTTTCGTGAGTTTTCGAGCATGTTTAGGCCCTCAAAAATGCAATTCAATGCGGAGAATAATAATAATAATAATAATAATAATAATAATTAAAGCTGCAAGCAGCGATGAAAGGGCCCTCGCACCCGTGCCATCAACACTCTGTGGCTTTAGGAAGACAGAGCATGGTTGGGAAATGTACATTTAAGGAGGTATATATAGTAAGAGTATGTCAAAGTCAGTTACAAAATGTTTTGTATAATGGTGATAATAGCATGCTTCATGACTCAGCTAAGTGTTGCTAGCATGTTTAGTCTGTTTCTAGCATGCTTAGTACACAATAATTATGTGGTTAGTACTGCATTACTGTGTTAACCATGTCAGTTTCTGTTGCCAGTAGGTTGCGTTATGACTATAACTGAATATGAGCATGGATGTGTGTTCAGGACAGAACTCTTATCAAACGTGTGAAGTTTGGTGCAAATTGGACATTGCCTTCTTGAGTAACAACAAAGTCATGTTTCATTGAATTAGCGTTCTTTAGCACTTAGCTAAGCATTGTTAGCATGTTTTAACATGTTTCTAGCATGTTTAGAACTCAATGGCATTTTTAACATGTTGCTAGAACGGCATCAACGTGTTAAACATGTCACTTCCTGTTGCCAGTAGGTGGCGCTATTACTATAACTGAACATTCTCATGTAGATGTGTTCAGGCCATGACTCTTATCAAAAGTGTGAAGTTTGGGGCAGATTGGACATTCCATGCCTGAGTTACAGCAAATTCCTATTTAATTGCAATAATAGCATGCTTTAGCACTTAGCTAAGTGTTTGATAGCATGTTTTAGCATCTTTCTAGTATGTTGCTAGCCTGTTTAACACCTGCTGGCACTTTTTTATGTTATTAGGAGACCACAATAGTGTTAAACGTCACTTCCTGTTGCCAGCAGGTGGCATTATGACTATAACTGAATATGAGCATGGTCATGTGTTCAGTACAGAACTCTTATCAAACGTGTGAAGTTTGGGGCAAATTGGATATTCCATGCCTGAGTTACAGCAAATTCATATTTAATTGCAGTAATATCATTCTTTAGCACTTAGCTAAGTGTTTGCTAGTATGTTTTAACATGTCTCTAGTATGTTGGTAGGATGTTTAGCACCTACTGGCATTTTTTTATGTTATTAGGAGTCAAGAACAGTGTTAAACGTCACTTCATGTTGCCAGCAGGTGGCGCTATGACTAACTAAATATGAGCATGGACATGTGTTCAAGAGATAAGAGATAACTCAAGAGATAACTCTTACATTGCCTTCCTGAGTAACAACAAAGTCCTGTTTCATTGAATCAGCATGCTTTAGCACTTAGCTAAGTATTGCTAGCATGTTTTAATATGTTTCTAGCATGTTTAGAACTCAATGGCATTTTTAACATGTTGCTAGAACGGCATCAATGTGTTAAACATGTCACTTCCTGTTGCCAGTAGGTGGCGCTATTACTATAACTGAATTTTAGCATAGACATGTGTTCAGGCCATGATTCTTATCAAACGTGTGAAGTTTGGGGCAGATTGGACATTCCATGCCTGAGTTACAGCAAATTCCTATTTAATTGCAGTAATAGCATGCTTTAGTACTTAGCTAAGTGTTTGCTAGCATGTTTCTAGTATGTTGCTAACCTGTTTAGCACTTGCTGGCTCTTTTTTATATGTTATTAGGAGACCACAAGAGTGTTAAACATGTCACTTCCTGTTGCCAGTAGGTGGCGCTATTACTATAACTGAATTTGAGCATAGACACGTGTTCAGGCCATGACTCTTATCAAACGTGTGAAGTTTGGGGCAGATTGGACATTCCATGCCTGTGTTACAGCAAATTCCTATTTAATTGCAGCAATAGCATGCTTTAACACTTAGCTAAGTGTTTGCTAGCATGTTTTAGCATGTTTCTAGTATGTTGTTAGCATGTTAAGCACTTGCTGGCACTTTTTTTATACGTTTTTATATGTCCACAACAGTGTTTAACATGTCACTTCCTGTTGCCAGCAGGTGGCACTATGACTGTAACTGAATATGAGCATGGTCATGTGTTCAGGACAGAATGTTTATTAAAAGTGTGAAGTTTGGCGCAGATTGGACATTGCCTTCTTGAGTAACAACAACATCCTGTTTCATTGAATTAGCATGCTTTAGCACTTAGCTAAGTATTGCTAGCATGTTTTAACATGTTTCTAGCATGTTTAGAAGTCAATGGCATTTTTAACATGTTGCTAGAATGGCATCAACGTGTTAAACATGACACTTCCTGTTACCAGTAGGTGGCGCTATTACTATAACTGAATGTTCTCATGTAGATGTGTTCAGGACAGAACGCTTATCAAAAGTGTGAAGTTTGGGGCAGATTGGACATTCCATGCCTGAGTTACAGCAAATTCCTATTTAATTGCAATAATAGCATGCTTTAGCACTTAGCTAAGAGTTTGCTAGCATGTTTTAGCATGCTTCTAGTATGTTGTTAGCATGTTTAGCACTTGCTGGCACTTTTTTATATGTTATTAGGAGTCCATAACAGTGTTAAACATGTCACTTCCTGTTGCCAGCAGGTGGCGCTATGACTGTAACTGAATATGAGCATGGTCATGTGTTCAGGACAGAACGCTTATCAAAAGTGTGAAGTTTGGGGCAGATTGGACATTCCATGCCTGAGTTACAGCAACTTCCTGTTTCATGGCGAAACATCGAAATTTGTCAGGTCGCCGAGGACCCGCCCTTTGACGAAAACTCAAGATCTTCGCAATTTAACGTCGCAAAGGCCTTAAGATTACACTCACCAAATTTGAAGATGATCAGATTAAAACTGTAGGAGGAGTTTGTTAAAGTACGAGGCCTGAAAATAGCAAAAACTGCACAAAAATCTGAGAGGAAGTTCAAAATGGCTGACTTCCTGTTGTGTTTAGGGCTATGCTCCAAGAGACTTTTTTGTAGGTATTAGGTCATTACATGTATGTACCGAATTTCGTGCACGTACGTGGAACGTTGCGGGAGGCGCACTCCGTTGAACTTTTATAGGTGGTGCTATCGAGCCGTTTTGCCCCGTCCAATTCTGAAACCTATATCAGATGTAAATTTTCGCCAGTTCTGACGCGTGTGCAAAGTTTCGTGAGTTTTCGCGCATGTTTAGGCCCTCAAAAATGCAATTCAATGCGGAGAAGAAGAAGAAGAAGAATAATAATAATAATAATTAAAGCTGCAAGCAGCGATGAAAGGGCCCTCGCACCCGTGCCATCAACACTCGGTGGCTTTAGGAAGGCAGAGCATGGTTGGGAAATGTACATTTAAGGAGGTATATATAGTAAGAGTATGTCAAAGTCAGTTACAAAATGTTTTGTATAATGGTGATAATAGCATGCTTCATGACTCAGCTAAGTGTTGCTAGCATGTTCAGTCTGTTTCTAGCATGCTTAGTACACAATAATTATGTGGTTAGTACTGCATTACTGTGTTAACCATGTCAGTTTCTGTTGCCAGTAGGTGGCGTTATGACTATAACTGAATATGAGCATGGATGTGTGTTCAGGACAGAACTCTTATCAAACATGTGAAGTTTGGTGCAAATTGGACATTGCCTTCTTGAGTAACAACAAAGTCATGTTTCATTGAATTAGCATTCTTTAGAACTTAGCTAAGCATTGTTAGCATGTTTTAACATGTTGCTAGAACGGCATCAACGTGTTAAACATGTCACTTCCTGTTGCCAGTTGGTGGCGCTATTACTATAACTGAACATTCTCATGTAGATGTGTTCAGGCCATGACTCTTATCAAAAGTGTGAAGTTTGGGGCAGATTGGACATTCCATGCCTGAGTTACAGCAAATTCCTATTTAATTGCAATAATAGCATGCTTTAGCACTTGGCTAAGAGTTTGCTAGCATGTTTTAGCATGTTTCTAGTATGTTGTTAGCATGTTTAACACTTGCTGGCACTTTTTTATATGTTATTAGGAGTCCACAACAGTGTTAAACATGTCACTTCCTGTTGCCAGCAGGTGGCGCTATGACTGTAACTGAATATAAGCATGGTCATGTGTTCAGGACAGAACGCTTATCAAAAGTGTGAAGTTTGGGGCAGATTGGACATTCCATGCCTGAGTTACAGCAAATTCATATTTAATTGCAGTAATATCATTCTTTAGCACTTAGCTAAGTGTTTGCTATTATGTTTTAGCATGTCTCTAGTATGTTGGTAGGATGTTTAGCACCTACTGGCATTTTTTTATATGTTATTAGGAGTCAAGAACAGTGTTAAACGTCACTTCCTGTTGCCAGCAGGTGGCGCTATGACTATAACTAAATATGAGCATGGACATGTGTTCAAGAGATAACTCTTATCAAACGTGTGACGTTTGGGGTAGATTGTACATTGCCTTCTTGAGTAACAACAAAGTCCTGTTTCATTGAATTAGCATGCTTTAGCACTTAGCTAAGTATTGCTAGCATGTTTTAATATGTTTCTAGCATGTTTAGAACTCAATGGCATTTTTAACATGTTGCTAGAACGGCATCAACGTGTTAAACATGTCACTTCCTGTTGCCAGTAGGTGGCGCTATTACTATAACTGAATTTGAGCATAGGCATGCGTTCAGGCCATGATTCTTATCAAACATGTGAAGTTTGGGGCAGATTGGACGTTCCATGCCTGAGTTACAGCAAATTCCTATTTAATTGCAGTAATAGCATGCTTTATCACTTAGCTAAGTGTTTGCTAGCATGTTTCTAGTATGTTGCTAACCTGTTTAGCACTTGCTGGCTCTTTTATATATGTTATTAGGAGACCACAACAGTGTTAAACATGTCACTTCCTGTTGACAGCAGGTGGCGCTATTACTATAACTGAATATTCTCATGTAGATGTGTTCAGGCCATGACTCTTATCAAACGTGTGAAGTTTGGGGCAGATTGGACATTCCATGCCTGTGTTACAGCAAATTCCTATTTAATTGCAGCAATAGCATGCTTTAGCACTTAGCTAAGTGTTTGCTAGCATGTTTTAGCATGTTTCTAGTATGTTGTTAGCATGTTTAGCACTTGCTGGCACTTTTTTTATATGTTTTTATATGTCCACAACAGTGTTTAACATGTCACTTCCTGTTGCCAGCAGGTGGCACTATGACTGTAACTGAATATGAGCATGGTCATGTGTTCAGGACAGAACGTTTATTAAAAGTGTGAAGTTTGGCGCATATTGGACATTGCCTTCTTGAGTAACAACAACATCCTGTTTCATTGAATTAGCATGCTTTAGCACTTAGCTAAGTATTGCTAGCATGTTTTAACATGTTTCTAGCATGTTTAGACCTCAATGGCATTTTTAACATGTTGCTAGAATGGCATCAACGTGTTAAACATGACACTTCCTGTTGCCAGTAGGTGGCGCTATTACTATAACTGAATATTATCATGTAGATGTGTTCAGGACAGAACGCTTATCAAAAGTGTGAAGTTTGGGGCAGATTGGACATTCCATGCCTGAGTTACAGCAAATTCCTATTTAACCTGTTAAGCTTCACCAGTGCGTCGGCGCACTGAAGCGTTTTTTATTTATTTAATTCAAAATTACTATCAGATTTAATGTTATACCTTGACAAACTATACATCATTAAAAAGATATAAGACTCAAGTTTCAGTATTTGACCACTATTGTATTCTGAGAAACTCATAGTGACAGTTATGTCTTAATTAGTGTCAGGAGTTATGAAATGAAAAAATGAGTCGATACCTTTAATATGAATTATGCGCGTCAGCCGCTCCCATTCATAAAAAACTCTGTGCTGTCGTCATGACAGCGATACACAAAACAACGTCCCTCAGGGCTTTAGCTCAAAAATGTGCAGATTTGGAGAAATATTGATAGATTCTTTTAGATTCACATCATATTTCTATAGACAGGAATAATATTTATTGAATTTATACCCAAATGCGTCAATGTAATCTTTATGAGCGTTTGGTATTCTAATTCACAGTGTTTTCAATTCATACCAATAGCCTGAGGGCGCTATATGCACAGTAATATGAAGTCCATATATGAAACATGAAGAAGAGCCATGATCATGTGACATTCCAGGAAGCCTCGAACACACACACAGCTAACAGAGATCGGCTGTAATCATGCAGATAAAAGATGTTTTGAAGACAATAAACATGATTGCAATGATATCTGATTTGCCTGTGTTCTTCAAGCCATGCCAGGTATTTTTATAATAATAGATTATATTTATAATGTAATGCTAATCTATATAGACTTCATCATTGTGCATAATACTATCAAATAATATATTTTCTGTCTGATTTTTTTATCTGAAGCTAAATTAGATCACAGAAGATTATTTAAAACATTCGGCTTGAGTTATAAAGTACGTTTTGAGCATAAATATGGTTTTAATCTCATATATTGTCGTGTATTGATGGTGTGCTAAGCTAACATGCTAGCTAGCCCTAACTGTTAGTCACATGACATGGTCTTGAAAAACATTTAACTAAATACAGAGTTTTGGGCTTATTATCTTCAGATTTTAAACATAAAATGTTTAGACATGTGGCTTTAGCTGTAGTGCATTTCTAGATTGCTCCAGTGCCAATTTCAATTTTATTTTCATGAGGATGTTTCATAAAAAATAATTTCTAATAACTTTACAAAACTTTGAAGCTATTTATAACAATTTTTGTCATTACGACAATAATTAATTCTACATTTACAATAAACTGCCAGGTGTCAGCTTTCAAACGAGATCATACTTGTGCTTTTAGTACAAAGGGTTCATGAACTGTATCTGTTTTAGTTTGGGTATGTCATTTCTGGGGATTTTTCAAAAGTGGCGTTGCAGCTTAACAGGTTAATTGCAATAATAGCATGCTTTAGCACTTAGCTAAGAGTTTGCTAGCATGTTTTAGCATGCTTCTAGTATGTTGTTAGCATGTTTCGCACTTGCTGGCACTTTTTTATATGTTATTAGGAGTCCATAACAGTGTTAAACATGTCACTTCCTGTTGCCAGCAGGTGGCGCTATGACTATAACTGAATATGAGCATGGCCATGTGTTCAGGACAGAACTCTTATCAAACGTGTGAAGTTTGGGGGAGATTGGACATTCCATGCCTGAGTTACAGCAACTTCCTGTTTCATGGCGAAACATCGAAATTTGTAAGGCCGCCGAGGACCCGCCCTTCGACGAAAACTCAAGATCTTCGCAATTTAACGTCGCAAAGGCCTTAAGATTACACTCACCAAATTTGAAGATGATCAGATTAAAACTGTAGGAGGAGTTCGTTAAAGTACGAGGCCTGAAAATGGCAAAAACTGCACAAAAATCTGAGAGGAAGTTCAAAATGGCTGACTTCCTGTTGTGTTTAGGGCTATGCTCCAAGAGACTTTTTTGTAGGTATTAGGTCATTACACGTATGTACCGAATTTCGTGCACGTACGTGGAACGTTGCAGGAGGCGCACTCCGTTGAACTTTTATAGGTGGCGCTATCGAGCCATTTTGCCCCGTCCAATTCTGAAACCTATATCAGATGTAAATTTTCGCCAGTTCTGACGCGTGTGCAAAGTTTCGTGAGTTTTCGCGCATGTTTAGGCCCTCAAAAATGCAATTCAATGCGGAGAAGAATAATAATAATAATAATAAACAGAGCAATTCCAAGAGGGTCCTCACACCATCGGTGCTCGGGCCCTAATAAACAGAGCAATTCCAAGAGGGTCCTCACACCATCGGTGCTCGGGCCCTAATAATAATAAACAGAGCAATTCCAAGAGGGTCCTCACACCATCGGTGCTCGGGCCCTAATAATAAACAGAGCAATTCCAAGAGGGTCCTCACACCATCGGTGCTCGGGCCCTAATAAATATAGCTGCGAGCAGCGATTACGGGCCCAAGCCGGTGGCACCGCAACCCCGGTGCTACCGGGAATGGCGGTGCCGCTGCCTTTGGCCCTCCATCGCTGCTCGCAGCTATATTTATATATATATATATATATATATATATATATCATACCTGTCAAGTATCCCGTTTTGGCCGAGAAAGTCCTGTATTTCACCCTTCTTTCCCGCCATCCTCCCGTATTAGTATTTTTCCGTAAATCTCCCGGTTTTTAACCTGCATTATTAAAAAAAAAAAAAATAGGCTACCCCAGGCCCGGGCGGAGTAAAAAAAAAAAAAAAAAACAACATTCCTAATCTGAGTTTGTCAGTAGCCTCGCGATAACTGCCACCTGCAGTAGCCTACTACAGGTACTGTAGGTGGCAGTTGTCGCGAGGTTAGTGTGTGAGGTCAGATGATGAGTGACAACACTTACAGTCTATGGTGACAACGCAGGAAAAAACAAAAAAAAAACAGAGACGGATAATGGACGCTACTACAGAGACGGAAGGCACGCACAGTATTTGTAGTGTTCTCTGTACCTATTGTCCTGTGCATTGTTCATAATAAAGTTTGTAAAAAAAAACAAAAAAAGACGGAATTGGGCACTCCTGCCAAAAAAAACAAAACCCTCATGTAAATACCACGAATGCAAAGTCTGCAACAAATTTGTACAATAACAAACTAAAAGAGAAAGAAAAGTTATGTGAAATGAAAAGAAAACCTGTAAAAGAAAAGCAATATGAAATGAAAAGAACGTGTGGAATGAAAATAAAATGTAAATGTAAAGACAAGCAATGATAAATAAACAGAAAATATGCAAATAAGCCTTTAAATAAATGCTCTTCATATACACCTTTTGTGTTTTCATTTAGGCTATAATGAATGTTCCCTTTCGAAAGCTACAATCGATGCTGCGCTGCTCAGCGCATTGGGAACGTCTTTAGTCGTGACCAGCTGTGAATATTGTGTGTAACACGTCGATAGAATTGACCCGGAGGTAATATAGCCTCGGTCGATGACGTCATCGGCGCGCACCCGCAACACGAGGCTATAAATAGATGAGCCACAGGTGCATCGTCAGGTCTTTTGTCTTCAGACCATTCTGTGCATGTGTGTACGCAAACACTCTCTCTCTACCTCTTATCTGACTCAGATCTGTGTTAGGAGTTAGTTTTGTCAGGCAGTGTGCAGAAATTTCTCATTCTCAAATCTTTTTCTCTCACGCTACATAAAGAGTTTAAAAAGTAAAAAAAGAAAGAGAAATGAGTCAACAAAGCAGTAAGCGTTGTGTTCCTCCATGCTCCCGTCCCATGTCTGAGCTGGATACACACGATTACTGTTTTGTTTGTTTGGGGGAAGAGCACGCGGTTCTGGCGATAGAGAAAGGCGGGTGCGAGCATTGCGACCAGCTTACAGTCAAAATGCTTCGTTCTCGTCTGAACTATTTCCAGACCGCACCCGCATTACCATCGTGGGGCTCTCGTATGGATCTGCATGATGAGCAAGAGACGGGTCCGTCCCTTTCGCTTGCTGCATCACCAGATCCACGCATCCTTCCTGGTGATCTCGAAGCGCGCTCCGGCGCTTCTTCGGTTCACGAGGGGGATGATATATCTCTTGGGTCTTCGGACCACGAGCAGCCCGCCTCTGAGCATTCCTCTCGCGATAAAAGATCTGTCGAGGAATTACTCGAGGTGGTTACTCGCGCGGTGGCCAGGTTACAGCTTGACTGGCCACGCGAACAAGAGACCCCCAAACAGTCTAAGCTAGGGGATAGGTTTCTGTCCGGTGGCAGGGGGGAGAGAACGCAACATCAGTCTCTCCCCTTTTTCGAGGACCTCCATGACGAACTATCTAAGTCATGGAGTAAACCATATACTTCCCGTGTCTTTGTACCCTCGACGTCGACTTTTTCGACTATCGTGGGTGCGAAGTCGCGGGGGTATACGGAGATGCCACAGGTTGAAGAGACGCTCGCGGGCTATCTCTCGCCTGGCGCGGCATCTTCGTTAAAGAGACCTACCCTCCCTTCGAAGCCATGTAGAACAACATCAGCTCTCGTAGGGAAAGCTTATCAAGCTGCAGGTCAGGCTGGTGCGGGATGGGGCGCGTTCAAGAACTATTCGTCCCTTCCCGCTACCCTCACAAAACCACTCCATCCCCGCCACCTCTCGTGCTTCGGGGGGCAGCGGTTTCCAGCGAAATGTTAGATGTTCCGTTGTTTCCTGCCGTCATTCAGGACGCGGAACATCTAACATCCCCTCAAAAGGAAGTATTAAAATTGATACCACTCTCAGAAAGTCTGGCAGCGTGGAAACTTCTGCCAGGCATTTCTGCGTGGGTATTAAGGACAGTACAGATAGGATACAGAATCCAATTTATTCGTCGTCCTCCGCGTTTCAACGGCGTGGTTTTCACTTCCGTGAAACCGGAGCTGATGCACGTACTGTCACAAGAGCTGCAAACTCTTTTGAGCAAAGAGGCCATAGAACATGTTCCTCTTCCAGAGAGAGAGTCGGGCTATTACAGCAGATACTTCCTGGTTCCCAAAAAGGATGGGGGGGTGCGTCCAATCTTAGATCTTCGAGGCTTAAACCGTTCAGTCAAAGCGCTCAAGTTCAAGATGTTAACCGTCAAGACGGTCGTGACGCAAATTCAACATCACGATTGGTTCGTCACGAACCATCTGAAGGACGCATATTTTCACATAGAAATATTGCCACAACACAGGAAATTCCTGAGGTTCGCTTTCGGGGGCGAAGCGTACCAATTTCGGGTTCTTCCATTCGGCCTAGCCTTGTCACCCCGCACATACACAAAATGCATGGATGCAGCACTGGCTCCATTACGACTCCAGGGCATTCGCATTTTGAATTACATCGACGATTGGTTAATACTAGCACAATCGCGAGAGATGGCGCTTCAACACAGAGACATCGTGTTAGCTCATCTAGTTTCTCTAGGGTTGAGACTCAACACCAAGAAAAGTGTTCTTTCTCCTGCCCAGAGAACGACTTATCTCGGGATCGTCTGGGATTCGATCACGATGCGGGCACAATTGTCTCCCGCTCGAATCGAGACCATTCGGCAGACCATGAGCAAAGTCAGGTTAGGCCAAGAACTCACTGTTCGTCAGTACCAAAAAATGTTAGGTTTCATGGCGTCAGCATCCACGGTGATTCCTCTGGGGCTGTTGCACATGAGACCGTTTCAGTTGTGGCTAAAAGCCAGAGGATTTCATCCAAGAGCCAATCCTCAAAGGCTAATAAAAGTGACGCGCCGCGGGCTTCGTACACTATCTCCGTGGCTCAGACCCCGGTTCCTCACCTTGGGTCCCACTCTAGGGGCGCCGTGTCGTCGCAGACTGCTAACGACGGACGCCTCCCTGATGGGCTGGGGAGCGGTCTTAGATGGCCGTCCAGCTCAAGGGGAATGGGAGGGCCATCAGCTCGATTGGCACATCAATTGCCTCGAGCTGATGGCCGTATTTCTGGCTCTGAAATATTTTCTCCATCAATTGAGGAGCTGT
The DNA here is from genome assembly GCF_949319135.1 of Squalius cephalus. NCBI lineage: Eukaryota > Metazoa > Chordata > Actinopteri > Cypriniformes > Leuciscidae > Squalius > Squalius cephalus. The sequence goes on along the minus strand of NC_137127.1, from coordinate 32,832,392 downwards.
CATGTCCTAGTGCGGGTGGACAACACAGCGGCAGTTTCTTATATAAATCACCAGGGAGGTCTGCGCTCACGCAATCTGAACAGAATAGCGAGGCAGATTTTTCTCTGGGCCCAGGACAAGTTCCTGTCACTCAGGGCAGTATACATTCCAGGGCATTTGAATGTGGGAGCAGATTTACTGTCCAGACAGACACTACCGACGGGGGAATGGAAACTCCACCCGGAAGTAGTGAAACAGATTTGGACCAAATTTTACAAAGCGGAGGTGGACCTCTTCGCCTCACAACAGACAGCGCAATGTCCCCTTTACTTCTCTCTGAGTCACCCAGCTCCATTGGGTCTGGATGCGATGGCGCACACATGGCCCAAATTGCGCCTGTATGCGTTTCCTCCAGTCTCTCTGCTCCCGGGAGTTCTAGCCAGGGTTCGCCAACAAGGGTCTTGCCTCTTACTGATAGCGCCACATTGGCCGAACAGAGTGTGGTTCTCGGAGATAATATCTCTCCTCGACGGCTCGCCGTGGGCGATTCCGGAGAGGAGGGACCTTCTGTCTCAGGCGGAGGGCACGATATTCCATCCCAGGCCCGACCTGTGGAATCTTCACGTTTGGCCCCTGATGGGAACCACCTGAGGGACACTGGGCTTTCGCCTGCCGTTATTGAAACCATTCTAAGTGCTAGGGCTTCCTCCACTAGACAAAGTTATGCCAATAAATGGGGTGTTTTTGAAAGATGGTGTGTTGTACACAATGTAGATCCAGTCAACTGCCAGGTTGCTTCAGTTCTGGACTTCATGCAAGAGAAATTATCAACGGGCACATGCCCTGCTACTCTTAAGGTTTATGTGGCCGCTCTTTCGGCTTGCCACGCCTTGGTTGACGGGGCACCGCTCGGGAGACACCCTCTGCTCTCTCGCTTCCTTCGTGGGGCCAGGCGACTGAGGCCTCCAGTAAAAACCAAGATCCCTTCATGGGACTTAGCTACAGTTCTCGAGGGTCTGGTTGAAACCCCCTTTGAACCTATAGAATCAGCGTCTGATAAACTTCTGACTCTAAAAATGGTTTTTCTCATGGCAATAACTTCCTTGAAGAGAATTGGGGATATGCAGGCTCTGTCTATCTCTCCATCCTGCTTAGACTTTGCCCCAGGAATGGTGAAAGTGATTTTGCATCCTCATCCTGACTACCTGCCTAAGGTTCCATTTTCGGCTGTACATCCGGTCATTCTAGAAGCCTTCTGTCCTCCACCGTTCACAACGCCGGAGCAGGAGAAATCTCATAGACTGTGTCCAGTCCGTGCTCTTCAGGCTTACATCCACCGCACTAGCCAGTGGCGTAAGTCAGAGCAACTCTTCGTCTGTTATGGTGGTAGTAACAGAGGAGCAGCTGCTACCAAGCAGACCATGTCTCATTGGGTCAGGGATGCTATTGCTCTTGCTTATGAGGCGCGCGGTCAAGCTTCGCCTATAGGTCTTAGGGCTCACTCCACCAGGGGGGTCGCCTCTTCTAGTGCTTTGGCAAGAGGTGCCCCCCTACAACAGGTTTGTGATGCGGCAGGTTGGTCCTCTCCGCACACATTCATAAGATTTTATAGTTTGGATGTTCATGCCACTCCGGGCTCTCATGTCCTTGAGTCGACATCACAAGTTAATGTCTAGGCCTTCTTGCGTTCTTGTGAAACACACCTGCACAACCGTGGGGGTCCAGACATGTTCAAGCACGGCGGCGTGGGTATTCTCGTTCCCAATGCGCTGAGCAGCGCAGCATCGATTGTAGCTTTCGAAAGGGAACGTCTCCGGTTACTTAACTGTAACCTTGTTCCCTGAGAAAGCGGAACGAGATGCTGCGCTACTTTGCCGTGCTGAAGATGTCCCAGGACTGCTCTTCAGACAAAATATCCTGACGATGCACCTGTGGCTCATCTATTTATAGCCTCGTGTTGCGGGTGCGCGCCGATGACGTCATCGACCGAGGCTATATTACCTCCGGGTCAATTCTATCGACGTGTTACACACAATATTCACAGCTGGTCACGACTAAAGACGTTCCCAATGCGCTGAGCAGCGCAGCATCTCGTTCCGCTTTCTCAGGGAACAAGGTTACAGTTAAGTAACCGGAGACGTTCACATGCTGAGGGCTGCTCGCAGTGGGCGCCGGAAAATTTCCCTTATTTTCAAATCCAAAACTTGACAGTATATATAAATATCTATCTATCTATATCTATATCTATATCTATCTATCTATACAAATACATATATATATATATATATATATATATATACACACACACTAGGGATGGGACGATACACTTAAACTCACGATACGATGCACCTCGATATGCCAGGGTCACGATACGATACGTCACGATACGATATCAAAAAATAAAAAAATATTACTGTATAACAACAACTTATTATGGTGACGTTGAAGGTGGTGGTTCATGTTTGATGTGTTGGATGTGGTGTACGGAATGACAGCATGGCATAGCTTACACACAGTCTTAAGGCCATTGCACACTGAGTCCGAAATTCGCATTTGAAATTTTCGCACGTTAAAAAAAAATTCGACCTCACGTTATGTCAATCACGCTTGCACACTGACCTACGAAACTTTCGTCCGTAAAAAAATAATTCGGATTGGGTTCGGTTTTCTGCGTTTTTCGCATCCACAGACAGTGTTTTGAGAGGTTTTTTGAAAATTCAGAGCCACCGTACAAGCGAACGACAAAATCCAGAATGACGTCTGACAAGTTGATACACTTCGTCTCGCAGTACTGTATGAAAAACAAAATGCGGATTACAAAGACACTGAATAAAATATAACCTGTATACAGCTGTTCTGTCTGCCCAGCGCTTCTGCCGGCCGCGCGCGCGTGTGTGTATGTATGTGTGTGTGTGTGTGTGTGTGTGTGCGTGTCCGTCCATAGACATACTGCCTGTTCAGGATCGACTGGTTCACGGAGGTTGGTGGTCTTCTTTTTAATATGTGGCTCCAGTATCGCTAGCAAAGCATCAAACTGTTCCACTGACATTCTGAGGTAAATTTTGAATCGCTCGGAATAATTTCGCAACTCCTTGATAAGGAGGTGAAACTCTCCTTCCTCTCGGCGCAATCTCAGGATTGGATGGACCCAATATTTCCTTTCTTTTTTTCTTTTTAAGAAGAAAGAGTGCAACAAATTCATCCTCACTGCTTGACGAATCTTTTTGTATTTTTTGCGTTTTTTTCCGAAAAGGTTTAATAAATACGCATCGGACTCAGTGTGCAAGGTTTCTGTGCGTGACGAATTTTAAGGCTGACGAACACGAAAAAACGCATACGAAAATTTCGGACTCAGTGTGCAATGGCCTTTAGTTTTACCCTGCTTGATCAGCAGATGGTGCTGCCAGCCTGCCACCATAGACTGTATGTCTGCCCCATATACATACACACACATATAATACACTAAATTATTTATATACTACGCAAATCATGCAACAGTGCCATCTATCTTTATTTCGCGATCCATTTTTTTCGACCTCGATGCGTTTCGTCACGTTTTGTATCGCGATATTTCGTCAAACGATATTTCGTCCCATCCCTAACACACACACACACATACGTATATATATATATATATATATAAGACAGAAAGTATTACTTGTCTTACCTTATTCTGATTTTATGATACACTCAAAATATTCCACAACAAATCCTTTAAATTTAATGTAAAAATAAAAACGAAAGTAAGCAGTGTTGAGCTCACGTAACCTTCTCATTAGAATCAAAATGTTTCAATATTTGCGATGTATTTGGATGCTAAACTATTCTTTATTATAGGCTTTGTACTTCACTCGTGTTCCAATATCGATGGAAAAAATCATCCTCTTCACACGCGCAAAAATGTGCTTGGAAACATCACAGTGGAGCGGTGCTTACCGTGAATGGTACAAATTGTACTACTGACTATTTAAACAGAGCAGTGTAATTCGTATATGTTAGGTTGACTATTTTTATTATTATATTGTATTAGGGCTATAATGAACAGGCTGCGATGTCAAGATTGCAATTCTGGAATGTGTGTGTGTGTGTGACGCGGTTGCGGTTAAACAGTGGACACAAAAATATAAATAAAATGTTTTAGTTAATTCCTACATCCATAGGAATACATTGAAAATGCTCGCTCTACTCTGCACCATTATCAATGTCTGTGTGGACGTCTGTATTTTACTATACTATAGTTAGCGATTTAAAAGCCCTCAGCGGTGTCACACGTCGATTAACAGGTGGGAAAATTTTTTATCACAGTCACATCCCTAATATATTTATATATAAATACAATAGGCCTACCTGAAAGAGAATTTTACTTGCCCGACCAGAGTATACTTACATTTTAGATGCAATATTAACTGTTTTTGTTGTTTCAGCAGCAAAAATAGTTAAACAAAGATCACAGCAGAACCATCGCGGATCTCAGCAACTTGTTTTCTCATTACTTAATGATTCAGCATTTTGAAACGAATCGGTTGACTCAAAGATTCAATGGTCAATCCAGAAACATCTGTCTCAATCATGAATGACTCAGTCATTCGAACGAATCGTTTGAACGAATGAATCAATGACTCGCTCATTAAGATGGTCGCCTGGCGACACCTAATGGCGGTTTAGTGTTATGTTTAAAAGTATCATTTTTTCCAACGTGCACCATTATCAATGTCCGTGCGGAGCTCCGTTTTTTACTTTCACTTTTATATTAGCGATTTAAAAGCACCCGCTCGTGTCACACGTCGATTAACCGATGGAAAAATATCCTCACAGTCATATACCTAATAAATTTATATTTAAATACAATAGGCCTACCTAGTAAAACGTTTTATATACCATTTTGATATCCTTTTGGACACAAGAGGGCAGTATAGCCCTATGTTTGCTTTTTTGTTGAGCCAAATAGCACTAAATAGCCTGTTTTTAACTTTTTCATACTCCTTGAATTGCAAAAACAGAATAAAATGGGTTTAGTTCTAATATTTGTATCATTTTACATAAAAATAAATGGTGTATAATTACATTTTTAGAAGTTATGTTGAGATGTTTCCTGCTTCCTTTTTGACATTAATTTAATCCCTCGCCATAGCAAAACCGTTTGAGATATTCAATATCCGTTTACAATTTAGCATCATTAATATATTTTAATCATGTTGAAAAAGTTTGGTGGGAATAAAATAAACCTTTTAGGAGAAGTAACTAAAAACTCAGAGGCTGATTTAGCAAAAAATCCATATTCAGACCAAAATATCTGACACCCTGTTGGTCATAGCTAATAACTGTCAATTAGAAAGTTGTCCGGCTTGATGAGAACAATACACCTACCAAGTTTTGTGATTCTAGGAAAAACTAAGCCCCCATTTTTGACTAAAGGTGGTGCTACTGAGCCATTTCACCACGCCCCTTTCTGAAACTTTTAACATGTCTACTGGCTAATAAGTGTTATGTGTCTGTCGAGTTTCATCCAATTTCAAGCATGCTAAGAGTCTCAAAAGCATCAAAAAAGAATATTAAAGTTTGAAGCGTTGCCACGGCAACAGTATCTAAGATATCAATCATCCTTTCACAGGTCTACATCTGCAGTGTGTCTACATTATACACATAAAGTTTGAAGCAAATCAGGTAAAAAGAAGAGGGTGATTTCAAAGCATTTTGAAAGTGACACACTTCCTGCTGCCAGTTGGTGGCGCTATAACTTTGACTCACAAAGGTCACATCCATGTGATCGGCCTCTTACAACGAATACACTGCTGAAGTTTCATCAAGATCAGTCAATGTATGCAGAAGTTATAACACACTTCCTGTGTCCCATTATTCGCCATAAATTCGTTTCCTCGCCACGGCCAAACCATTCGAGATATCAAAAATCCGTCCGCAATTTAGCATCCTCAATGTCTTGACTTCATTCACACCTAGTTTGGTGGCGATTGGATGAATTCCCTAGGAGGAGTATTTCACATTCCATTGTATGCGTTTTCCAAACAACGTATAATAACCGACTTCCTGTTGGGCTGGTGTAAAACTTAGAGCACGAAAGTTGTTCGGCCCGATGAGATCTATATGTGTACTGAGTTTCATATTATTACATGCAAGCGTGTTTGATTTATGGACCAATTTTTCAGACACCATTCCAGGGGGCGCTGTCGAGCTCCCGTGCCACGACCGGGTACCAGCTTCAGTCCGGCCCTGATGGCCGCAGGTTCTGACGTGTGTGCAAAATTTCAAGAGTTTTTGAGCATGTTAAGGGCCCCAAAAGTGCCCGAGAAACAGAAAAAAAAATAATAATAATAATAAATATAGCTGCGAGCAGCGATTACGGGCCCAAGCCGGTGGCACCGCAATCCTGGTGCCAGGGTGGCGGTGCCGGCGACTTTGGCCCTCCATCGCTGCTCGCAGCTATATTTATATTTATATATATATATATATATACACACACACACACACACACACACATATATATATATATATATATATATATATATATATATATAAATAAATTTAAGGGACAAGACACAGATAATTTTACTTGCCTGACCTAATTAGAACAAAGAAAAAAATAAAATAAAATAATAAGTAGGGGATCACTAAATCGAGAGAATTATTCTGATTTTATGATACACTCAAAATATTCCACAACAAATCCTTTAAATGTAATGATATTCAGAACGGAACAAGAATAAAAAATTAAAAATAAACTATAAACAAAGCCAAAACGAAAAAATAAATATAATAAAAAAATTTAATTTCAAGCAATCCATGGCATGATTTATTTATTTTTTGGACTAAAACATTCTGGCTTTTTTTAAACTCAAACATAATTCTTAAATTGAATAATAATAATAATAAAAGAATAAAATGGGTTTAGTTCTGATTTCGTTGAAATCGCTCGCTCTCCGTACCTAACTTTTCCTGAATACAATCACTATTGAAACTGTGACATTGATTTCATACAACAGGTTATTAACAGTTAAAATGAAGTCATTTACATTTTAGATGCAATATTGACTGTTTTTGTTCTGTTTCAGCAGCGGAAATAGTTAAACAAAGATCACAGAAGAACGCATCTCACAGGAACGTGTTTTCTCATAACTGAATGATTCAGCATTTTGAACGAATTGGTTGACTCAAAGATTGAATGATCAATCCATAAACATCTGTTTATGTTTATGGATTGGATGTTTATGGATCCATGTTTATGGATCTGTATGTTATGGATTACGAATCATTTGAACGAATGAATCAATGACTCGCTCATTAAGACAGTCACTTGGCGACATCTAATGGCGGTTTAGTGTTGTTTAAAAGCATAATTCTTTCCAACGTGTGTGTGATTTGTGTGTGCACCATTATAAATGTCCGTGCGGACGTCCGTATTTTTCTTTCACTTTTATATTAGCGATACAAAAGCACCCGCTCGTGTCACACACGTCGATTAACCGGTGGGAAAATATCCTCAGACACATACCTAATAAATGTATATTTAAATACATTATTGGCCTAGCTGGTAAAAAGTTTTATATATTATTTTGATGTCCTTTTGGACACAAGAGGGCAGTAGGGGAGAGTGGGGTGAGTTGTGCCAGTTTTTACTCAAAGTGACTTTAAAGTGAGGCCATGGCAGTAATGCCTTCAACTTAAGGATGTACATATATTTCAGGATGTGGTGCATCCCTGAGAACAATAACTTTGGATCTGAAATAAATGGTTTCAGAAATATAGCTCTTGGAAAAAAAGTGGTCTCATGGCACAACTTGCCCCTGGTGCGGGGGAAGTTGTGCCTTTGGGGGAATACATTGGGGGTAAATTGTGCCAGTGATTTCTGAAGTAAAACAGAACATTTTAATGTTATGAACCATAATGCTATATGAAAGCAAGATAAATTCAATACAAAATGACTAATTTAAGGTTTATTTAGATATTGTCACCCTGGAATACCATAGCATGCGTTTTTCCTATATGGTCAATTGCATAGGGATTTTGTATTGAACATAACTCTGGATCACAGTGTCATAGAGACAAGGGGACGGGCTCATTTTACTCAGACGACCAACCAGTCTCTCAGGATCATTGTGAAGCTATCAAGCTACGCCCTAGCAACCATTTAGAGCACCATAGCAACACAATATATGATATTTGTGAATCATTTCAGGCAAAAAGGCTTTGGCAATAGATGCCTGTTGACATAACGCTGTCTCTCAATTATGTAACATATAAGAATAAAGTGACTAGGCTAATTTCTAAACATCCTATTGTGACATAGGCCACTTAAAAACGGAATAAAACTTCTCTTTAATAACATAGTGCAAACTCAAAACTGAAATCAGTGTTAGCTAAATTAAACAAATAACAGGCAGGCCTAAGTCAAACAATGATGAGGCATGCCCATCTCCTCACTTCTCAAGATTATACCCTGTGAGTATGTAGGTCTAGGTGGTCTGGATCTGGCACAACTTAACCCAGGCCCTTTGGCACAAATCACCCCAGACCCACAAGTTTGAAAAACTAGCATGATCCAGCAGTTAAGAGCTAACATCATGCTAACTGTATAGACTCATTGTGTAGCCTACTAAAGCACTAAAACATGTGTGAAATGTTTTCAAACTTGTCTATAATTTTTCAGACACTACAATCAAAAAACCTTAATCATAGAAATTTTACTTTGAAAGGGAAAAAACAGTTTTTTGCACTAAAATATGCTTAACTCTCATGCCATGTGTCTCTCTTCTTTGGAGGACGAGTAAAAGTGATTGCTTTTCAAAATTATGTGGTCACATGACCAATTTATTCTATGGTTTTCCAGAAACAAGGGTGGAACTACTTCCCCCCCTGGCACAAATCACCCCACTCTCCCCTATAGCCCTATGTATGACTTGAATTTTTTTTTTACTTTACTGTTTTAAAATTTAGAATAAAATTAGAATAAAATTCTTTTTAAAAACAGAATAAAATGGGTTTAGTTGTGATATTTGTATACTTTTATATAGAAATAAATGGTATAAAATTACATTTTTAGAAGATTTGAGGCTTTTAGTGCCTTTTGGAGGCTGATTTTGCAAAAAATCCACATTCAAACCAAAATATCTGACTTCCTGATGGTCGGAGCTAATGACTTTAAATTAGAAAGTTGTCCGGGTCGATGAGATCAACATACGTACTGAGTTGTGCTACTGTAGGTAAAACAACCCCCCCAACTTTTGTCAAAAGCATTTTGAAAGTGACACATTTCCTGCTACCAGTTGGTGGCGCTATAACTTTGACACACAATAGTTACATCCATCTGATCGGCCTCTTACCATGAACAAACTGCTGAAGTTTCATCAAGATCAGTTAATGTATGCATTAGTTATAACACTTCGTTTTTCTCTTTTCTCGCCATTAATTCGTTTCCTCGCCACAGCCAAACCGTTCGAGATATCAAAAATCCGTCCGCAATTTAGCATCATCAATGTCTTGACTTCACGCTGACCGAGTTTGGAGGCGAATCGATGTATTTCCTAGGAGGAGTACATTAAATTCCACAGCAAGCGTTTCCAAACAACCCTAAATAGCCGACTTCCTGTTGGGCTGGCGTAAAACTTAGAGCACGAAAGTTGTTCGGCCCGATGAGATCTATATGTGTACCGAGTTTCAAATTAATTCATGCAAGCGTGTTTGATATATGGACCAAGTTTTAGAACCCCGTTCAAGGGGGCGCTGTTGAGCCCCCCTGCCACGCCCGGCTACCAGATTCAGCCCCGCCCTGATGGCCGCGGGTTCTGACCTGTGTGCAAAGTTTCAAGAGTTTTCGAGCACGTTTAGGGACCCAAAAGCCCCAGAAACCTTGAAAAACAAATGAAAAAGTAAATCTCACTCAACTGACAAATCACCCCCACCCCTCACACACTCAGAGACAGAGAGAGAGAGAAATTTCTCCAAAAAATCACATTCAAACCAAAATATCTGACTAATAATGGAAGAAAATCCAAGGCACTCTTCTTTTGGAAATTAATAAAAAGCCTTTATTAGACTGGCTATTATAGCCAGTCTAATAAAGGCTTTTTATTAATTTCCAAAAGAAGAGTGCCTTGGATTTTCTTCCATTATTATTCATTGAATTCCCGACCCCAAAGAGCACCTTCTAAAAAAACTTTTTTGAACTCCTTGAGCACCCTGGACATTCTTCTCTTTCAAAATATCTGACTTTCTGTTGCTTTGAGCTAATAAGTGTAAATTAGAAAGTTGTCCGGCTCGATAAGAACAATATACATACCAAGTTTTGTGATTCTAGGTAAAACTAAGCCCCCATTTTTGACTAAAGGTGGCGCTACTGAGCCCCTCACCACGCCCGTTTCTGAAACTTTGCCCATGTCTACTGGATAATAAGTGTGATGTGTCTGTCGAGTTTCATGCAATTTCAAGTATGTTAAGAGTCTCAAAAGCATCAAAAAAGAATATTAAAGTTTGATGCGTTGCCATGGCAACAGTATCTAAGATATCAATAATCCTTTCACAGGTCTACATCTGCCGTGTGTCTACATCATACACATAAAGTTTGAAGCAAATCAGGTAAAAATAAGAGACTGATTTCAAAGCATTTTGAAAGTGACACACTTCCTGCTGCCAGTTGGTGGCGCTATAACTTTGACTCACAATAATCACATCCTTGTGTTCGGCCTCTGAAAACGAACACACATAAAATGAAGTTATAACACACTTCCTGTGTCCCTTATTCGCCATAAATTCGTTTCCTTGCCACGGCCAAACCGTTCGAGATATCAAAAATCCGTCCGCAATTTAGCATCCTCAATGTCTTGACTTCATGCTGACCGAGTTTGGAGGCGATTGGATGAATTCTCTAGGAGGAGTACATTAAATTCCACAGCATGCGTTTCAAAACAACCCATAATAGCCGACTTCCTGTTGGGCTGGCGTAAAAAGTAAAAGTACGAAAGTTGTTCGGCCCGATGAGATCTATATGTGTACCGAGTTTCATATTATTACATGCAAGCGTGTCTGATTTATGGACCAAGTTTTCGGACCCCGTTCAAGGGGGCGCTGTCGAGCCACCCTGCCACGCCCGGGTACCAGCTTCAGCCCAGCCCTGATGGCCACGGGTTCTGACCCGTGTGCAAAGTTTCAAGAGTTTTCGAGCACGTTAAGGGTCTCAAAAGTGCCCGAAAGGTTGACAGAAAAATAAGAATAATAATAAATATAGCTGCGAGCAGCGATTACGGGCCCAAGCCGGTGGCACCGCAACCCCGGTGCCTTTAGTTACCTAAAGGCACCGGGGTGGCGGTACCGCCGGCTTTGGCCCTCCATCGCTGCTCGCAGCTATATTTATATATATATATATATACATACATACATACACACACATACATATATATGTATATATATATATATATATATATATATATATATATATATATATATATATATATATATATATATTATTGTTCAAAAGTTTGGGGTCAGTAAGATTTTTTATGTTTTTAGGAGAAGTCTCTTCTGCTCACCAAGGCTGCATTTATTGATTAAAAATACAAACAAAAACAGTAATATTGTGAAATATTATTCCAATTTAAAACAGCTGTTTTCAATTTTTAAATATTTTACATAGTAATTCATTTCTGTGATCAAAGTTGAGTTTTCAGCATCATTACTCCCGTCTTCAGTGTCACATGATCCTTCAGAAATCATACTAATATGATGATTGATGCTCAATAAATATTCATTATTATTTTCAATGTTGAAAACAGTTGTGTACAGATTTTTTTTTTTCAAAATGCTTTGATGAATGTAAAGTTCAAAAGAACAGCATATATTTCAAATATATATATTTTTAACATTATAAATGTCTTTACTGTAACTGTTGATCAGTTTAACTCATCCTTCATAAATAAAAGTACTGATTTATTTTATTTATTTCCCCAAAAAATAAAATTTTAATTATTACTAACCCAAAACTTTTGAGCGGTAGTGTTTAATGTTACAAAAGCTTTAGATTTCAGATAAATGCTGTTCTTTTGAACTTTCTATTCATCAAAGACTGTACACAACTGTTTTCGACATTTAAAATAATAATGAATGTTTCTTGAGTATCAATCATCATATTAGAATAATTTCTGAAGGATCATGTGACAGTGACGACTGGAGTAATGATGCTGAAAACTCAGCTTTGATCACAGGAATAAATAACAGTTTAAAATATATTATAATAGAAAGCAGCTGTTTTAAATTGGAATAATATTTTACAATATTACTGTTTTTGTTTGTATTTTTAATCAAATAAATGCAGCCTTGGTGAGCAGAAGAAACTTCTCTGTTATGTGCGCGCCACAGACTGCACGCACGTCCGCTTAGAGTTCCGCCTTTTGCCTTCCGTCAATATTACGTTATTAGAAAAATTTTTTTAGAGAATCGATTTTTTGACATTTGTGAATCGATTCAGAATCGTCCACGTCCGCATCGCGATGCATCTAAGAATAATTTTTTTCTCCCACCCCTAGATTTCATACAGCAGGTTAATAAACAGTTACAATTAAGTCACTTACATTTTAGATGCAATGTTGACTGTTTTTGTTCTGTTTCAGCAGCGAAAATAGTTAAACAAAGATCACGGCAGAACCATCACTTATCACGTGTTTTCTCATAACTGAACGATTCAGCATTTTTAACGAATCGGTTGACTCAAAGATTGAATGATCAATCCATAAACATCTGTCTTAATCATGATCGACTCATTCGAACGAATCGTTTGAACGAATGAATCAATGACTCGCTTATTAAGATGGATGCCTGGCGACACCTAATGGCGGTTTAGTGTTGTTTATTCTTTCCCACATGTGTGTGATTTGTGTGTGCAACATTATCATTATTTTTCTTTCACTATTATATTAGCGATTTAAAAGCACCCACTCGTGTCACACGTCGATTAACCGGTGGGAAAATATCCTCAGACACATACCTAATAAATGTACATTTAAATACAATATTGGCCTACCTGGTAAAAAGTTTTATATACTATTTTGATGTCCTTTTGGACACAAGAGGGCAGTATAGCCCTATGTTTGCTTTTTTGTTGAACCAAATAGCACTAAATAGCCTGTTTTAACTTTTTCATTCTTCTTGAATTGCAAAAACAGAATAAAATGGGTTTAGTTGTGATATTTGTATTCTTTTATATAGAAATAAATGGTATATAATTACATTTTTAGAAGATTTTTAGTGTTTCCTTTTTGGACATTACTTTAATCCCTCGCCATAGCAAAACCGTTTGAGATATTTATTATCCATTCACAATTTAGCATATTTAATGTAGTTTCATCATGTTGAAAAAGTTTGGTACGAATAAAATAAATAGTTTAAGAGGAGTGGCTAAAAATTCAGAGGCTGATTTTGCAAAAAAATTCACATTCAGACCAAAATATCTGACTTCCTGATGGCCAGAGCTATTGAATGTAAATTAGAAAGTTGTCCGGCTTGATGAGAACAATATACAAACTGTTTTTTCTTTACTGTAGTTAAAACTAACCCCCCCACTTTTGTCAAAAGCATGTTGAAAGTGACACACTTCCTGCTGCCAGTTGGTGGCGCTATAACTTTGACTCACAATAGCTACATCCATCTGATCGGCCTCTTACCACGAACACACTGCTGAAGTTTCATCAAGATCAGTTAATGTATGCAGAAGTTATTCCACTTCCGTGTTTCTCTTTTCTCGCCATAAATTCGATTCCTCGCCACAGCCAAACCGTTCGAGATATCAAAAATCCGTCCGCAATTTAGCATCCTCAAAGTCTTGACTACATGCACACCGAGTTTGAAGGGGACACGGTGAATTTTCTAGGAGGAGTATTTCACATTCCACAGCAAGCGTTTTCCAAACAACCCATAATAGCCGACTTCCTGTTGGGCTGGCGTAAAACTTGACCGGGGTAAAGTTGTTCGGCCCGATGAGATCTATATGTGTACCGAGTTTCATATTAATTCATGCGAGCGTGTTTGATATATGGATCAAGTTTTAGAACCCCGTTCAAGGGGGCGCTGTTGAGCCCCCCAGCCACGCCCGGGTCCCAGCTTCAGCCCGGCCCTGATGGCCGTGGGTTCTGACCTGTGTGCAAAGTTTCAAGAGTTTTTGAGCACGTTAAGGACCCCAAAAGCCCCTGAAACCTTGATTAACAATATAAAAGCAATAGTCCAATCCCCCCCTCCCCTCACACACACACAGACACAGAGAGAGGGAGAGAAAATTCTTCAGAAAATCCACATTCAAACCAAAATATCTCTCTTCCTGTTGGTCGGAGATGGTTCATGTAAATTAGAAAGTTGTCCGTCTTGATGAGAACAATACACATACCAAGTTTTGTGATTCTAGGAAAAACTAAGCCCCCATTTTTGACTAAAGGTGGCGCTACTGAGCCATTCCACCACGCCCGTTTCTGAAACTTTGCACATGTCTACGGGCTAATAAATGTGATGTGTCTGTTGAGTTTCATGCAATTTCAAGTATGTTAAGAGTCTCAAAAGCATCAAAAAATAATATTAAAGTTTGATGCGTTGCCACGGCAACAGTATCTAAGATATCAATAATCCTTTCACAGGTTTACATCTGCCGTGTGTCTACATTGTACACATAAAGTTTGAAGCAAATCGGGTAAAAATAAGACACTGATTTCAAAGCATTTTAATAGTGATGTACTTCCTGCTGCCTGTTGGTGGCGCTATAACTTTGACTCACAATAGTCACATCTGTGCGATCGGCCTCTTACAACGAACACACTGCTGAAGTTTCATCAAGATCAGTTAATGTATGCAGAAGTTATAACACACTTCCTGTTTCATTTTTTCGCCATAAATTCGTTTCCTCGCCACGGCCAAACCGTTCAAGATATCACAAATCCGTCCGCAATTTAGCATCCTCAATGTCTTGACTTCATGCTGACCGAGTTTGGAGGCGATTGGATGAATTCTCTAGGAGGAGTACATTAAATTCCACAGCATGCGTTTCAAAACAACCCATAATAGCCGACTTCCTGTTGGGCTGGCGTAAAAAGTAAAAGTACGAAAGTTGTTCGGCCCGATGAGATCTATATGTGTACCGAGTTTCATATTATTACATGCAAGCGTGTCTGATTTATGGACCAAGTTTTCGGACCCCGTTCAAGGGGGCGCTGTCGAGCCACCCGGCCACGCCCGGGTACCAGCTTCAGCCCAGCCCTGATGGCCACGGGTTCTGACCCGTGTGCAAAGTTTCAAGAGTTTTCGAGCACGTTAAGGGTCTCATAAGTGCCCGAAAGGTTGACAGAAAAATAAGAATAATAATAATAATAATAATAATAAATAATCCTACCGAAAACAATAGGGCCTTCGCCCTTTCAGGGCTTGGGCCCTAAATATAGCTGCGAGCAGCGATTACGGGCCCAAGCCGGTGGCACCGCAACCCCGGTGCCTTTAGTTACCTAAAGGCACCGGGGTGGCGGTACCGCCGGCTTTGGCCCTCCATCGCTGCTCGCAGCTATATTTATATATATATATATATATATATATATATATATATATATATATATATATATATATATATATATATATATACATACATACATACACACACATACATATATATATATATATATATATATATATATATATATACATACATACATACACACACATACATATATATATATATATTTTTTTTTTTTTTTTTTGTTCAAAAGTTTGGGGTCAGTAAGATTTTTAATGTTTTTAGGAGAAGTCTCTTCTGCTCACCAAGGCTGCATTTATTGATTAAAAATACAAACAAAAACAGTAATATTGTGAAATATTATTCCAATTTAAAACAGCTCTTTTCAATTTTTAAATATTTTACATAGTAATTCATTTCTGTGATCAAAGTTGAGTTTTCAGCATCATTACTCCAGTCTTCAGTGTCACATGATCCTTCAGAAATCATACTAATATGATGATTGATGCTCAATAAATATTCATTATTATTTTCAATGTTGAAAACAGTTGTGTACAGATTTTTTTTTTTCAAAATGCTTTGATGAATGTAAAGTTCAAAAGAACAGCATATATTTCAAATATATATATTTTTAACATTATAAATGTCTTTACTGTAACTGTTGATCAGTTTAACTCATCCTTCATAAATAAAAGTACTGATTTATTTTATTTATTTCCCCAAAAAATAAAATTTTAATTATTACTAACCCAAAACTTTTGAGCGGTAGTGTTTAACGTTACAAAAGCTTTAGATTTCAGATAAATGCTGTTCTTTTGAACTTTCTATTCATCAAAGACTGTACACAACTGTTTTCGACATTTAAAATAATAATGAATGTTTCTTGAGTATCAATCATCATATTAGAATAATTTCTAAAGGATCATGTGACAGTGCACGACTGGAGTAATGATGCTGAAAACTCAGCTTTGATCACAGGAATAAATAACAGTTTAAAATATATTAAAATAGAAAGCAGCTGTTTTAAATTGGAATAATATTTTACAATATTACTGTTTTTGTTTGTATTTTTAATCAAATAAATGCAGCCTTGGTGAGCAGAAGAAACTTCTCTGTTATGTTTGCGCCACAGACTGCACGCACGTCCGCTTAGAGTTCCGCCTTTTGCCTTCCGTCAATATTACGTTATTAGAAAATATTTTTTTAGAGAATCGATTTTTTGACATTTGTGAATCGATTCAGAATCGTCCACGTCCGCATCGCGATGCATCTAAGAATAAATTTTTTCTCCCACCCCTAGATTTCATACAACAGGTTACTAAACAGTTACAATTAAGTCACTTACATTTTAGATGCAATGTTGACTGTTTTTGTTCTGTTTCAGCAGCGAAAATAGTTAAACAAAGATCACGGCAGAACCATCACGCATCACGTGTTTTCTCATAACTGAACGATTCAGCATTTTTAACGAATCGGTTGACTCAAAGATTGAATGATCAATCCATAAACATCTGTCATGATCGACTCATTCGAACGAATCGTTTGAACGAATGAATCAATGACTCGCTTATTAAGATGGATGCCTGGCGACACCTAATGGCGGTTTAGTGTTGTTTAAAAGCATCATTCTTTCCCACATGTGTGTGATTTGTGTGTGCAACATTATCATTATTTTTCTTACACTATTATATTAGCGATTTAAAAGCACCCACTCGTGTCACACGTCGATTAACCGGTGGGAAAATATCCTCAGACACATACCTAATACATGTATATTTAAATACAATATTGGCCTACCTGGTAAAAAGTTTTATATACTATTTTGATGTCCTTTTGGACACAAGAGGGCAGTATAGCCCTATGTTTGCTTTTTTGTTGAACCAAATAGCACTAAATAGCCTGTTTTAACTTTTTCATTCTTCTTGAATTGCAAAAACAGAATAAAATGGGTTTAGTTGTGATATTTGTATACTTTTATATAGAAATAAATGGTATATAATTACATTTTTAGAAGATTTTTAGTGTTTCCTTTTTGGACATTATTTAATCCCTCGCCATAGCAAAACCGTTTGAGATATTTATTATCCGTTCACAATTTAGCATATTTAATGTAGTTTCATCATGTTGAAAAAGTTTGGTACGAATAAAATAAATAGTTTAAGAGGAGTGGCTAAAAATTCAGAGGCTGATTTTGCAAAAAAATCCACATTCAGACCAAAATATCTGACTTCCTGATGGCCAGAGCTATTGAATGTAAATTAGAAAGTTGTCCGGCTTGATGAGAACAATATACAAACTATTTTTTCTTTACTGTAGTTAAAACTAACCCCCCCACTTTTGTCAAAAGCATGTTGAAAGTGACACACTTCCTGCTGCCAGTTGGTGGCGCTATAACTTTGACTCACAATAGCTACATCCATCTGATCGGCCTCTTACCACGAACACACTGCTGAAGTTTCATCAAGATCAGTTAATGTATGCAGAAGTTATTCCACTTCCGTGTTTCTCTTTTCTCGCCATAAATTCGATTCCTCGCCACAGCCAAACCGTTCGAGATATCAAAAATCCGTCCGCAAT